>NC_056729.1:353499730-353529730 GCF_019279795.1 Protopterus annectens | reverse complement strand
GACTGCTGCAGTGAGATGGGAAGGGGGTGCTTATCTCTGCTCCCGGAAGCCTGGACATCCATCACCAAATATGTCTGGATGCAGAAAACAATTACCAGAGGTTATTACATCCACCCCCCCCCCTTACACACACATTCAAGGAAAATTCCAGACATACCACCCAGTCAGAGAAAAGAAGCAACCTTAGAAATACAAAAGCTGCTAATAAACAGAGTCATCCAAGAGGTCCCACCAGACCAGCAGGAGTTCTGAACTTACTTGAGATTCTTTTCGGTACTAGAGAAAAGTGGGGACCTCAGTAGATCTCCAGGATGTGTACTATCAAATAAAAATAGACAGTCCTGGAGATGCATTCACTTTGTGCTGGGGGCGATCATTTTCAGTACAGAATCCTCCTCTTTGTTCTCACCACAGCCACCTGGGTGTTCTCAGTGTATGGCGATGGTTGCAGCTCACCTGAGATTGCTGGGACTCCGGGTGTTTCCTTACCTCGATGACAGGCTCCTCACTGCTCCCACCAGACATCTACTAACGCTCTCCAGGGACTACCTGCTCTATCTATGTCTGTACCTTGGCATTAAAGTCAACTACAACAAATCTCATCTCTCCCCCACTTATGTCCTGGAGTTTATAGGTGCTCATCTGGATACAGTTTAAGTGGCAAGACTCCCTCAATCCAGAATATCCACGTTACTACATCAGGCGACATAGTTGTCTCTAAGCACCACTGGCCAGGTTGGTTCTTCAGCTTCTGTGTTTGATGGTAGCCTCCATAACCCTTCTGCCACTAGCAAGATTCTATATGAAGGTACTATAGTGGACACTAAGCAGTACAGTGGTCTATGAACTGATATCCCATAACCTTTCCCAGTCAAATCACCAAGATCTGCAAGCAGCATGTCTGCTGCTGGATTCATGCACCAGGTATCTTTCAGGGTAGTCCTTTTGGTCCTTTCTTTGCCCAAGGCCACAGTGACCACAGACTCTTCTCATCTGGGATGGGGGGGCATTACTTGGACAGACAGTCCAAGACAGATGGTCCCCCTTAGAGGCCAACCTACACAGCAGCATCCTAGAGAAGAGGGCAGTTCACCTAGCGTTGAAGGCCTGTCAGGACATTCTCCGTGTGGAATGATTTCCATACAGAAAAGCAAGATGTCAGTAGTCTAGTAAATAAATTGGGAGAGCACTCTTACCCCTTGTGTCACGTGGCAGTGAGTGATCTCTTCTGACCACTTTCTTTTGTCAATGCACATTCCAGGCAAGTCCAGCATTTTAGTGGACAGACTGAGCAGATCTTTTCTTCTGCATCTTAAGTAGTATCTCATTCCTTCAGTGGCGGAGTAGATTTGTCAATGGGGCCAACCATTCTAATATCTGTTCACCTCTGCACGCAATTTCAAATGGAAGTGGCATTTTGCTCTGATCTACAGCGGATGGAGTCACTGAGAGATGCTCTGGTTCATGATCCCCCCCCCCCCGAAAGTCTCCATCATGCTTATTCTGTCATACCTCTCGCATCCAAATTTCTAGAGAAGGCATATCAATGGAAGAGCAAGGTAGTCCTCATTGTCCCATTCTGGCCTCAATAAGTGTGGTTCCTCTTTTAGTCTCACCTAATATACCCTCCTTGGGTTCTGGATCCCTCTCCAGATCTGCTCTCTCACCCTGACATACAAGTCCTCAAGTTAACTTGCATGGTTCTCCACTTTCTGCGATAGCTAGACTGTTCAGGCTTTCTTCTTAGGTGTTGGACATCCTTATATCTACCTTAAAGGACTCCACTAGGAAGATGAGCAAATTAAAACTTAAAACGTTCTGTATTTGGGCCAGTGAAACACACCTAGACCCTTTTACAGCACCCATTCCAGTGGTACTAGTTATTTTTTTGGCTTCCATTTTCCATAATGGATCAAGTTATTCCACAGTTAAGATACAGCTGGCTGCAATCTCCAATTGTAATGTAGGTCAAGATAATTTATTTGTCTTTGGCCTCCCTTAGGCTATGCAAAGCTTTCCTTAACAGTACATTCTTACTCGAACCACGTGTCGAGGATTCCACCCCTCCTTGGAATTTGACGGTTCTGCAGGTCTTAACTCATTTTCCTTTTCGACCTGCGGCAAAAGATTTAAAATTCTTGGCTGGAAGTACGTTTTTCTAGTCACTGTTAAATCTGCTAGATGAGTATCTGAGCTCCAGGCATTGTCTTTCCAGCCACTTTATATCATCTTTCATAAAGACAGGGCTTTTTTCCCCACCAACCCCCTCCTTTCTCCTGAAAGTAGTTTCGGAATTTGCTCTAACCAGTCCATTAATTTACCAGTTTTCTTCCTGAAATTCTCTAATGAAGAGGAATATGTGCTTCATTTGTTGGATATACAGAGACAACTGAGATTCTGTCTCCATAGAACAAAAGCTTTCAGGAAATTGGGTCAGTTTATTTCCTTTTCAGAATCTAAATTGGGACAATCTGTGTCAAAGGTCATTTTAGTACAGTGACTCACTGATTGTATTTCTCATATTTATAAGCAAAAATGTTTATTTTTACCAAGACCACCATGAGTTAATTCTCTGTCAGTCTCCGCTTCCTCTGCCTTTTTATCCAGAACATCTATAGATTACATCTGTGCTGCTACTTGGTTCAGTGGTCATTTTTTCGTAACTCATTAAAAGTTGGATATCCTTTTAGGGCAGCATTTCGTTCTGTGGAATATGCAGAAACTGCTATGGTTTCCAGATATGACCTAGAGGGTATACTCTCTTGGCTTTTTCCCTTACTGAGCTCCAGATACCATTGCTTTCATGTTTCTACAGTGTTCTAACTCTTTACAGGCCTATGTGTTCTATATTTTGATATTAAGGGGGCAGACTCAATCTGAGGTAATGTGGGGTTTCGCAGAGGAGTATGGGTAAGGAGAGGAGCTTGAGCTATAGATCCAAAGTCTGAGAAGTGGCCAAAGTAAAATCCGAAGTTGGATCTGTAACCCAGTGGTTGAGGAAGAACAAAAGCATAACACAGACACATCATTATGGTGAGTGCATAACTTCTGTATTTTGCTCAGAGCACACTCTTCAGACCACTCGTGATTAATTTGCTTCACCTGCAGGCTGCCTGTCCTCAGCTGAAATCAGGTGATAATGAAAAAAAGCTACTTTCTTTGTAAATGCAAGAAATAACTACATTTTTCATGTTTTCATAATCTTCTGTTTAAGTATTTTTTCGTAGTTTTCTGTTCAAATATCTTTGTTTAAAAAGAAATCCTATGTACAGTATAGGTTAAACTAAGAGCATAGATCCAGTTGTTTGCCTCTATAAAATCAGGGGGAATTACCTTTATAATTCTGTATATAATATGATCAATACACATTTACATCCCCTCAGCAGCCAAAGATCACAACATTGTAGTAACTTTCTTTTCAGTCTTTCTTTTGTTATAGTTTGAAACATGGTTACATTACTAAGAAAAAGTGTGTTTTCTTCAATATAATTAGAATATGTTGCTGTCGCTGATAAGCTACCCCCTTCTCACATTTAAAATGCCTCTGACTGATTACTGTACAGAACTACTTTACAAATAAAATGCTGTTTACATCAGGAAACTATACAAGTATTAGTAAGAATAAAAACTGTTTTACTTAGTTTCTTCTGTAGACAATTCACAGTCCTTTTTAAGCATTAAGTAATGTAAAGTGCTGTTTAGCACAGTCAACAAACTTCCAATCTTTTTCATTTACCACCTCTTGCAGAACAACAGTTCACATTTAAATTACCTCTAGTGGAACTGATGCTTTACAAATGCCCCTCATTAATCACTGTTGCAGTATTCACTACCTGTGGGAAGTAACCTGTCTTTGCTGCAGTACATATGGACAGCATACCCAAACTTGTGCATCTTTCTCTCACACTGTAGGTCTGACATACCCCCAAATCATGAGAACATGAAGCAGTAGATTTGGAATATGTGGGCATAAAAATCCTCAGAACTTTGTTGTTACCACGCCAGTGTTACCTGTGTTTTGGTCTGTCAGCTGTATGGCCTGTGCCAGTCTTCCATTAATTTGGCAGATAAGTGTCCCCATTAAGGACATATTCCTCTTTTCTTTGTCTCTTGACAGAAGTTTGGTATTTTTCCTGTCAACCAAGAGGGGTAAATATGATTGTGGAAAACCGATACCATGCAGAGATGGTCAAAATAAATAAATTCACCATTGCGTGTGCATAGTCAATAAAAAACAGGAGTCCGATTAGCGCTTTCATTCCTTTACTATCGTTGACCAATTCTTGGAGTACTTTTTAATTTAAGGTCAACTTTTCTCCAGCGGAAATAGATGTATTATCTAGAGGGTTTTCATTTATTCCCACCCATCATGCAGGGTTAACAGATTGTATTTTGGATTTCAGACAGACTGTTAGAAAATTAAATTTAAACTTTTTATACAAGGTTGTGATATCAAATAACATTAGTAAATTCAAAAAGCATAGTAAAGTGAATCCACCTTTATTTGGCGCTTTAAATGTTTTTAATAAACTCTGTGAAGACAATATATATGATCTTTTTTCTACTTATGGAAAATGGAAGAATAAGCACATTAATTTTAATCTAATGCACTGAAACACCTGAGTAGTTTAAACAATGTCAGGTTTGTGTGTGCTGACAAAGGGAATGGTTTAGTTATGTATAAAGCAGACTGTTTCTGCTATGTAAAGTCTTCTTAATGACACCACTTGTTACAGGGAAGTTAGTAAAGATTTTGTCAGGAGAAGTTGTATGTTAATTGATCTAACTTTACTTGACTTTTTATATCAGAATTGTTTAACAATTGAGATGTACAATTTTTGGTTTATTTGAGGAACCTGAGTTGTGATCCTTTTTTGGGATCCCAAAGATTCATAAAAACAAAAAAAAAGCCACCTTTTAGAACTATTGTGAATTTACCTAAAAACAAAACTGTAAACATTTATCTTATGTTGGATAATATTTTAAACCCAGTAGTACAAACAAGTAAATATTTTTTAAAGGATTCGTGGCTTTTTTGAATGATATTAACTACATGGTTGAACAGAATGATATTAATGTACTGTAGATGTTAACACATTATATACTTCGGTCAACCAAGATGAGGGAACTGAATTTGTAGAACTTTATTTAAATATGATTAATCAGAATATTATTATAGATTCTAGAACTATTTGTGTTTTGTTGGATCTAGTTTTGAATGAAATTTTTTTTGTGTTTGAGAACCAAATCTATTAACAAACATCAGGGTAGTGATGGGAGCCACTGTTGCACCATCTTTTGCTAATTTAGTTAAGTGTTGTTGGGAGTATTTTTATTTACCTAGACTTCCTTTGTTTCACTGTGTTTGTTTTTATCATAGATACATAGATGATTTGTTTTTTATTTGGAAGGGAAATGTAGCAGAATTTAATTTTGTTTCACAGATGAACAACAGTGTCAGGTGGTTAACTTTGAAGTTAGTTGTATAGGTACTACCATCAATTTTTTGGACATTGAATTATCTTTCAGTTCTCTGTATATGAATTTCTCCAGTAATGTTTATAGAAAAAAAGACTTTTAGTAACAATTATGTCCATTTTTCTAGCTCCCATCCAGATTATATGAAATTCAACATTTTCAGGGGGCAAGTAATCAGAATGAGTCATGTTATAAGTGACCATAACGTCTTCCACAAAGAAGTTACTTTTTTAATGGATTTGTTTGGTCAAAGGGGGTACTCAAAGGTAAACTTGAGATAACAGACACAATTATTCTTCATAGAATTGATAGATTATCTACCTATCCTCTCTGTAGGATTCACTCCTAAAGTTAAACACAGTGAATTTGATAATTGTGATAGTAAAACGTTTTTGGCTTTTCATATTCTTTGAGTATAAAGGGGGATTCTTTGAGTATAAAGGGGGAATACCTCAAAAACATTGTTAGAGAGAATTGGGAGGTAATATTTGATAATAAAGACTTAAGTGAGATGGGTATGGAACCTAAATTTATTTACAAGATGTCAAATCTAAAATTCTTATTAGAAAAAGGTAAAGAAAATGTTGGAGTAAGAAGTACTCAACCTCTAGGTACATTTCCTTGCGAAGGATGTAGATTGTGTAGGTACATTTACCCTGAAAGTACATTCTTGTTCAAACATTGTAAGCTTTTGTTTAAACCCCGACACAGGTGTGATGGTCAAAGTACAGGTATTGTTTATTTGGCAATTTGTGGGTCCAGTTACAATTTCTATGTAGGAAAGACAACTAGGGCCCTTAAGGATCGAATGGGAGAACACCTTAGAGCCATTAAAAACAAGGACTCAAATAATGCTTTAGCAAGACATAGTTTAATGTGTGAAGGTTTTCACAAGTTTTATTTTTTAGTTTTACAACAGGTGGACACCAATAGGTTTGTTGATTCAAGTAATAATTTGGAAATGTTAGAACTGAAATGGCAGGTCATCCTTAGGGCTGATGTTATTCCAGGTTTGAACGAAACGATTTCCATCAAAAGTTTATTGAAATACAAATATATATATACAAGACATTACTTATATTGATTGTTAAAATATGGTATTTTTATATTTGTCTAGTGTTGTATTATATATACTTTTTGTTTGGAAGTTTATTTTTCCTGATTTTATGTCACTCTTGTTTTATTTGTCTAAAGTCCTAATTATCGTGTGATGTCATTAGTTTGACTGTATTTAAATGGTCTGATTTTTTTTAATTGGAATGTTTCTGAAGAAGTTCCGATAGTAAAGGAATGAAAGCGCTAATCTGACTCCTGTTTTTTTGGACTACACGCACACAGTGGTGAATTTATTTGTTTAAAGTAGTTATAGTCAAAATAAATGTTTGATGTCCTATTCATATGCTGCTGTATTCATGACATAAGGGAATTTAACTCTAGTGAACTCTCATGTCCGGTCGTTATACAAAAGTTAAATGCTACCACTAGAGTACGTGCAATGTCCTGTGCCCCTCTCTCGGACATTGGTCATAAACGGACGTCTGGTATAAAGCGGACTTCAGCACACACCTTCCCCAGAACTTCTCTGCATAAGCTGCCTGTGTGACTGCCGGCTCCGGTCATCGCTTTTCCAGAAGAAGCGTTTTCCTACATCTGACTTCAGATAAGTACCCCTTATGGAGTTTTCTATTTTGTTACTTGCTACTCTTTTGGGTTACATGTCAAGTAGGAAGGGCAAGTGTAGGTGTAGAAGGCAAATTCCACATAAGCTTTGCCTAGGCCGAGAACGCAACCAATACCACCTGTAGTATTTGTCAGGCCTTTGTTCTCAAGACCCTTAGAAGCTGTCTAGCTGCCTTAAAACTATACCTTGAGAATCAGACACTGAAACGTTTAGCTTCTAGGATGGACCCGACATCGGAACACTCAGAAGAACCCCCAGTCAAGAAGGCCAAAAAGTTTAGGCCTGAACTGACTGCTGCGCCCCCCCACTCCAGCCATACCTCTCAAGGCTAGTGAAGGCCTGGTGTCCAAGCCGGAGTCATCGGATCTTCCTTCGACAGAAGGTCTGGAGGACATTAGTTCTTTGCCTGAGGTCACATTCTGGAGGGAATCTCAGGTGTCCGATTCGGTTGCCGAGAGAGAACCCAGGCTGCTTGTATCTGAGGGTCCACGTGGTATCTCTCAAATTGTTGTATGCGAGGACATAGTCTCTGACGTAGTGGAGTGCCGGCCAGCATCAGGCCCTCCTACCTTCCACCGCATTTCAAAATCCTGTCCCTCCAGAGACCCGTAATAAGAAAAAACAGAAAACAAAAACATATTTCTCAGCCTCTGTCTTCTTCGCCTGTTGAACAGCCTCCAGATTGGTAGGCCTTCACCCAAGACCTTCTCAACACCTTCCTGGCCTTGCATCAAGGCCTGATGAGATGAATCCCTCACCTATTCTTCACAAATTGCTTCTCCTCTGGGATATGCTTCCCCAGAGGAGGAGTCCAACGGCACTGACTCCCTAGGTGAGGATCTCACCTTTGGTGAGACCATCACAAAAATGCAAAACATTTTCAAATGGGACAGCAGTCAAGTCACTGAGACCCAAAAGAAATGCTATGAACTACTAAAATTGGAGTCTCCTAGCCCTTCTACTGTGCCCCCAGTACACCCAGCTTTTCAGGATGCTTTCATAGCTGCTTCTAAAAATGCTGACTCTCCGCTCCCAGCACCCAAGTGCCTAAATAGTCTACAAGTGCCTGAGCGACCAGCCTTCTTCTACAAAGCCGCATCTGCAGACCCTGCAATCATTTCATTGACAAAACCTCCAAGTTACTTCCCTCCACCTCTCTGTTGCCCTTTGATAAACAGAGCAGAATGATGGAATGTCTGGGGAAGAAGGTTTATACTTCTGCCACCCTAGCAGTAAGAGCCATCAACTACCAGACCCACATGGCCAAGTATTCCTTGGTTCTCTCAGAAGATGTGGTCAAGCAATTGGGAGAGATCCCTGACTCCCCTGCTAGGCCAAGATTTACTCTCTCCTGAACTCCTGCACACAAGTGACCAAACCCTCCAACTGCAGCTACGACACTGTAGAAACATCAGCAAGGGCTGTGCCTCTGGATCTGGCATCAGGAGGTACTCATAGTTAAGATTGCAACCCCTCCCTGATGACAGCATATTTAAGCTCCTGAATGCACCCTAGACAACAAAAACCTGTTTGGTTCAGCAGCTGCTGAGATCTTTAAGGCCCTCCAAACCAAAGGCAAGGAACTGCAGGACTTGAGACATATCTTTGTCTCCCCCGTTCCACGTTTTCAAAGGAATTACCCAACAAAAACGTATTTTGTGAGATCCTCAGCTAAAAAAATGCAACCTAATCCTAGAAAGAACCACAGGAAACCGCTCTCATCTAGGTCTATCTCCTCTACTCCACCCTCTAAACAGTTTTTTTCAGGAAAAGCCTGGTAGTCTGTGACTACCAGGCCCTTCACCCAGAGACCTCTCTTTCTATGCGCCTCTCCCTTCCCACTTGGAAGCAGGTTACCAAGGACTTCTGGGTCCTATCTATCATAAAACAGGGATACTTCATGACCTGGGAGGCAAGACCCTCTCCCAAAGGCATCCCTCACCCACTTTGAGAGAAATTCCACTTTTCCCACCAGTCCTGCAAGAACGTCTTGCTCAAGGAACCATTCAGGATGTCCCGTCTACTGCAAGAGGAAGGAGATTTTATTCAAGAATCTTCCTGATTCCCAGGAAGAAAGGTCCATGGAGGCCTATCCTGGACCTACCCACCTCAATACTTTCCTCCGAGTTCCCTCCTTCAGGATGCTCTCTTCTTCCCCTCATCCTTTCTCAGGCATTCCTAGTATCATTGAATATAAAGTTTGCATACTTGCACATTCCTATCCTTCCACTTTTCAGAAAGTACCTCTGCTTCTCAGTGAATTCTGCACACCATCAGTTATGTGCTTAACCCTTTGGTCTCTACGGCCCCAAGAGTATTTTCAAATGTCTGGCCCCAGTCATGGCATTTGCCAGGACAAAGGGAATACAACTTTTCCCCTATCTAGATGACATCCTTTATCCAGACTACATCAAGTTCCATGGCATTGCAACACCTGCAGTTCACCATCTCCCTCCTAACAGATCTGGGATTTACCATAAATTGCAAAAAACCTCCCTGATACCCTCTCAAAATCAGGTGTTCCTAGGATGTCGGATTCTGACAAGGGAAATGATGGCTTGCCTACCACCAGAAACGATTGTGATGGTTGCATCCTTCTTTGAGGAGATACTCTCTCAAAACTATTTCAGCCAGGGAATTCCTTTGAATCCTAGTGTTCATGGCCTTCACTATCCCCATGGTTCTACTGGCAAGGCTACACATAAGGAAGTTCCAGTGGTATCTGAGAACTATTTTGAAGCAACACCTACATCCACTAGAATTTATGATCCCCATGCTTCTATGCCTGACCAGAGAACTGAAGTGGTGGATCTCCCAGATTCAGTCAAATCCTGGTTTGCCCCTACAGCCCTCACCCCCCAACCAAGACCTCTTTACAGATGCTTCAGACACAGGCTGGGGTGCAACATTAAGAAAATGGAGAGTGAGGAACGCATGGTCCCCACTCCACAAAAAGATCACATCAATATCAAGGTAACGAGAGTCTTGATATTGACCTTGGAAATTTTCAAGGGTCAGCTTCTACCAGGCACCCTGAAGTGGTACACAGACAATGCTACTGTGCTGCGATGCATCAAAAAACAGGGAGGACAAGGTCGTACCGCCTGTGCAGACTAGCACTGCAGGCTTGGGAAATTCCCCTGGAGAAACAAATCCCTCTCCAAGCAATATATATCCCCTCCGCAGACAATGTGATGGCAGATTGATTAAGCAGGACCATGATCTTCTCTCACAAATGGATGCTGAGCAGGAAAGTGTTTCTGGACCAGGTTCATCGATCGGATATTCCGAATGTGGATCTCTTTGCCTCCACCATGAACAAACAGCTCCTGACCTTCTGTTCCAGGGCACCACACCCAGAGGTTTGGAAGGTGGATGGTGTCTCAATCTCCTGGAAAGGGCTGTACACCTATGCATTCCCCCCCTTCCCTCTCATTCAAAGAGTCCTGTTGAAAAATTCAGAAGGAACAGCATCAAATCTCACTGGTGACTCCCTAGTGGCCAAGGCAGCATTGGTTCACCTTACTGTTTCACCTAGTCAAGGGCAATCACCACAAGTTACCCCAGTGAATTGACCTGCTCACACAGGACAAAGGAACACTCTTATACCCACAACTGTCCACGCTGAATCTCACTTTGTTGGTGATGGGGTGTTGATTCTCTTCAGACACCTATACACAGAGGATGTAATCCAGGTTCTGCAGGAGGCCAGAAAACCAACTACAAGAAAATCTTACCTGTCAAAGTGGAAGAGATTTTCCATATGGTGTCAAAAAACAGCTTACAACCACTGACAGTAGAGCCCCCAGTGGTCTTGTCCTACCTGTGTGACCTTATGAAGTCTGGACTCTCACATTCCTCCTTTAAAATTCACCTGTCTGCCATCTCAGCATGCCTGCCATTGGTACCACCTTTACTATCTAGGTTAGAAGTCAAACTCTTCCTGAGAGGGGCACTACATCTCAGGGCCCCCAAAGAAACACATTCTGCCCCCTTGGGATCTAAACTTTCTCCTAGAAAAGCTGCCACTGCCACCCTTTGAACCAGCCAAAGACTGCACCCTTCAACACTGCACTTGGAAGACTATACTCTTGGTTGGCCGTCACTCAGCCAGAAGGGTATCTGAACTCCAGGCCCTTATGGCAACCCCCCCCCCCTTCACTGTCTTCCACAAGGACAGGGTATGTTTGCATACTAACCCTACATTCATTCCTAAAGTGATTGATGAACTGTCCTTAAATCAGACCGTCAATTTGCCAACCTTTTTCCCCCTCTCCACAGAACCAGGCAGGGAGGATACTTCATTCAGTGGACATACACAGACAGGTCAAGTACTATTTGGCCAAACTCAAATCCTTCCGCAAATCTGACAGGCTCTTCATCTCCTACCACCCAAGAGCCCTGGTCAACCTGTTTCCAAGCAAACCATATTCCCTTGGATATCTAAAACCATTTCCTTGTTACTTAAACCATAGTAGGCCACTCCCAGCCCCAGTAAGGACACACGCCACCAGGGCAGTGTCCTCCTCAGGGGCATTCCTTAAAGGGTTGGACACAGCTGCTATCCTTGAAGTAGCTACTTGGTCCTCAGTCCACACATTCACTAGACGATACAAACTGAATATGGTCTCTAGAGCCAGGGCAAGATTCGCCAGAGCCATCCTTCATGGGTTTGTAGAAAGTGTTTCTGGTCCGCCAGCCCTTCATTAGGACAGGAGCTTTTTGCACTTTACCTGATGTCATGAATACAGCAGCATATGACTAGAGGGACATAGTTCTTTTGTGTATGAACTTTCCATAACCTTAGATGTCCTTTTCTTCTATATGCTACTGTATAGTTTCCCACCCAGCCTTCCCCCTCACACTTACCTGATTCCTGGAGTACCCATTCCATAGTCAATAATTCCGGCAGCATTTATCTCTGAGGAAGGTGTGTGCTGACGTCTGTTTGACAGACATCGCATGCACCCTAGCGATAGCATTTTACTTTGTATAAAGACTGGATGCACGAGAGTTCACCAGAGGCAAACTTCCTGATGTCATGAATATACAGCAGCATATAGAAGAGAAGGACATCTAAGATTATGGTAAGTTCTTACACAGTAATATCTACCTAGGTCCCTTTCATAGGTTCGTAGGTGTTTACTAGGCTTACAACCACAAGGGCCATTTTAAGCCTAGCCATGCATCCCAAATCTCTGACAAGTTCTAATAACCTTGATAAATGTAAACATGGGTTAGGAAGATGAACCATTTACAGGTTACCGGTTTGTATCCGAGACACAGGTGCCAAACCAAGGATGAATTTCTGATCCAAGTTGCACTTGAATTGGATTAGGGAGGAACTCTGATTCACATGGATGGGGAGCCTGTTCCATAGACTGGGTAGTCTCTGGGATACATACCTATCTCTCCAGCAGGTCCTGTTTATATCACAGGCAAGGTTTAAGTTTCTAGAACGGGTAATTCTAGTACTGTTTGTTTTGTGAATATGCAGGAGGTCAATCAGAGTGGAGTCTGACAATGCCCTGTATGCCAGGCATAGATCTCCCCTCAAAAGCCTGTAGGAGACAGAATACAGGGATAGGGCATTGAGGAAGTCTGCATAGGACATATTAATTACGCCCTGCATCCTTTTAGTGAGGCACCTTTTATGGATGTTCCAGTTGTTGGATATGCCTGGTTAGGTACATACCGAAGGTGCATTGTACTCAATGATAGGTCTGATGAATGCAGAATACAGTAGTACAATGCCTTAGATGCCATATCTTTCTTTATAAGTTGCGCATTATAGAATTATTTCCTCACCACTGTAGACACACAATAATCAAAGGCTAAATTACTATCCGTGTGTTTCCCTTAGGCCCAGACTACTGGGTCAACTCTAACGGGTGTGTTGTCAATGTGAAAGTTACCAGGGATGGATGACTTCCCAAAGGATACAATTATGCATTTCTTGGCATTTAGTTTTAGTCCATGACTCTGACACCAGTTTTCTGCATCTGCCCATCCTGGAGAACATTTGTGTCTGTGTGAAATTCAGTGACAGCTCCTAATTTGCAGTCATCTGCAAATTTAGTCAGCCAGAGTTCACTGACATTGGCCTTGACTTCTGAGAAGTAAATGCCAAAAAGGAGCGGTCCTAGGTTTGATCCCTGAGGGACTCCACTTGTGACTGGCTTCTTTGTAGAGGTGGACTTCCCAGTTCTAATTTCCTGGGTTCCTGTCTGTGAGCCAGTTGGCTATCCACTGGGTGACACACGGGTTTGTACCCAACCTCCTGAGTTTGTCAACAATGCCCAAGTGTGGAGTATTGTGTCAAATGCCTTGGCCAGGTCAAAGTAGGCAGTGTGAACGATTTTGCCCTCATCCATTGCTTTGGTGACCTTCTCAAAGAAGTCCACCAGGTTGAGTAGGCATGATCTGCCCTTGATGAAACCAAACTGGGTTGGGTCCAGTGTCTGGAGGTTTACTGTATCTGTGTTGATAATCTCCGTGATAATTCTTTCCATGGCTTTACATATAAGACTAGTGAGACTTATGGGTCTGTAGTTTCCAGAGTCTGTCGATGGCCCTCGTTTGTGCAGAGGGATGACTGTTGCCTTTCTCCATTTATGAGGCACGAAGCCTGTTTGGAGGCTACAGTTAAATAGTAACAACAGAGGCCCTGATAGGTCATGTTTCATGCTATTTAGAAGGCATCCTGGAATATTATCTGGGCCCATTGATATTGTGTTCTTGGTCTTAGAGACAGCATTGATTATCTTTCCTGAGGAAAGGGTGAGAGAGGGGAGAAAAGTTGGAGCTGAATTTATCAGCCAGGAGGTTTGCTACATCTTCTAGCTCAGCATAGGTGGCTCCATTTACAGTGAGCTCTGCAAACAATTGTGTTTTGCCTTTGAGGTTGTGGACATAGTTGAAGAATGCTTTGTAGTTGTCCTTGGCCTGGTAGGCCAAACTTACCTCAAATTCGGCTTTGGTAGACTTTATTTGTCCTCTGAGTTTTTTTGTTTAGTTTGAGAGTGCTTTTATCCTGCTTGGGTGCTGCACCTCCTAATTTTTGCCATGATTTTCTTCCTCCTGTTATACAACCGAATGATTTTGTGATTCCACCAGGGTGGCTTGTTTTTTGAGTTACTTCTATACTTTTTCCTGGTGGGTACAGCTGCCTCTGTGTAGCTATTAACATGCTTGTACAGGGTTTGTGTGAACAGTTCTGCATAGGCAGAATTGTTCTGAGGGTTTATAGGAGTTTGAAATTTTGCCATGTTCTTACTTAATAGCAGGAAGTTAGCCTTAGAATAGTTCCTGAATATTCCTGGTTTAGTTAGTGGACCAGGTTTTATTTTTACTTCAAAGGAGACCATTTTGTGGTCTGACTTTACCAGGGAAGGCATTGCAGTGAGGGGTGTGCAGCACTCTCCCGTATTAGTGAGACCCAGATCCAGTCTGGTTGCACCCCTGGTTGGTGTATTTGACTATCTGGTCTGTGGAGTTTGTGTTTAAAAAATCCAGGAATCTCTGTGCATGTACGTTTGATGTTGTATAGGATTCCCAGTTAATAGTGGGGTAATTAAAGTCAACCATGAATATGGTATTGGGTTGGATGGTTAGTGTTTCTAATAAGTTTAAATACGGTTTACCTTTAGTTGTGCGTATTGCACACAGGCAAACAGCAACTGACGAAAGGCAGTTTGCAAGATTTGTGAATGCCGAATGGAAAAACGTTCGAATATGCAATGAACGAATGCACATTGACATTCGCTCATTGCACATTCAACATTGTGGGGCAGATTGCACTATAGTGGGGATCGTGAAATGGTCCCTTTCCCCACTGCAATGCGGTCTCAGAGTTAGAATATTAAAGTAGGGGGGATGTGGGGAGCTTGTCCCCCACATGGGGGGGTGCATGGGGGCTTGCCCCCCTGCTTTACACTTTTTTTTTTGTTCGACATTAATGTTCGAAAAACAGCGAATCTGCTTTTCGGTTTGCTGTTTTTCGAACATTAAGAACTGTCGCCATTTTCACTTTCGTGGTTTCGAGTTGCTCATGTGAGCATTCGAACCCCTGTGATTCGGCTTTGTAAAGGTAAACATTTAAGTACATGGTATGGGTTTCCTGGGTCATATAGCTTGCAAGGAAGTGGTACTGGATTTTACCTATGGTGATTTGAGCATGAAGCAGCTCAAGTGCATTGTCCTGTTTGACCAGACTTGAAGTATATTTGTTTTTGATGTAAATAGAGGCATCTCCACCTTTAGCCCCTACCTGTGAAGTAGCTGGTCTAAATGTATGGAAGGCATTATAACCCTGCACTGTTGGTGTGCTGTCCATGGCTTTAAACCACGTCTTTCATAATAATAGAATATTCGATCTACCAGATCAGTTGGGCCTAAAACACTCCAGAGTGGCTTAGCTTAGTTTAATTTTTTTCTTGAGAATTAACACTCAAGGAGCTCATGCATGGTAGAATGGCCACTTAATCTTCCCTATTGGTCTTCCCTCAACAGCTTAAGACGGTGGTTAAAAAAACTGAAATCAGAAGCTTCGGTTGTCCGGACTGACCTGACCTGGACATCTCAGCTGTGGCACTATGATGAGCCCTTCGACCCTAAGTGTCAGTAGCAGTTCCTGTTATCACAACACCATAGGAGGCTTATAAGACATAGCCTTTTATAGCATATCCTTCTTGACCAATCAGACAGCCATTTCAGCTGCAAAGGGAAACCTCAGAGAGTATTCAAATTTTAGTCAGGAAAAGAGGTGCTGGTACCCTTATACTATCTTTGTAGACATATGTCAGTGGTCAGATCCTCCACATTACATGCAAGTTGACACACCTAAGAAAAAGAAGCATGATGCAAAGCACCTTACTACTACTCCTTTTGATCCAAGAAGCTCTTAGAAGAAATGATATACTTTTTCACAGTCTCTTTAAGGCCATTATGTTATTAATGCCTACCCAATTCTTTTCTTCATCCTTGCTTCAAACGAAATAGGGAGTCATCTTCTGAAGAAGATTCTGAATGGGAAGTAGACCATTTAGGTTACTGTTCTCAGATTCATTCCCCTGTGGGATTTGAGTCTGTAAGATGATACTATGCCCCTTGATTCACCCATGGATCAACTTTCTGTTGGGGACACTATAGTAAGAAAGATGCAACACTTTTAGTGGGAAGGTAAAGGTAAACCAGGCTTAGACATTCAAAAAAGATACTTTGACCTTCTGGACGTGAATCCCTAAGCCACTCTCTCTTCACACAATTTACATTTCTTCAAAGTTGGACAATAGTTATGGATTCCTTGAGCAAACCAAAGGGTGAGACACGAGTTGATGCTAAACAGGTAGGTCTTCATACAGATTGTTTGTCAGTTGGGTGTTCCCAAAATAGATTCAAGCAGGCAACTCAGGATGTTCTGTTCCAGGGTTACACACCCTCAGGTTTAGGAAATGGATGCCATGTCTTTCTTGTGGAAAGGGAAATTCCTGTATATCTTTCCTCTGATTCATAAGGTCCTCCTCAAAATCAAGATGGACAGCCCCAGGATTCTCTTGGTGATCCCTTTCTGGCCCAGCCAACACTGGTTCTGCCTTCATTTTTCATGTTCCCAAAGTCGCTCACTGCATGTTACCCCACAGAAAGGACTTGCTAACGCATTAAAAGGGCTCTCTTTCTTTCACCCAAGCTTACAGATGTTGGGTGACTCTTTCAGAGTATGCTGCAGGTATTACAGGAGGCTAGTAAATCTGCTACAAAGTAATCTTATGCTTTTCAGGGAAAAATATTGTTTGGCGTCAAGAGAAAATAAGGATGTTCATCGTGTTACCCTGCTGCAGTCATCACACTTGGGGTTATCCTGCCGTCAGGCGGTCCCGCAGTCTGCTCGAATTCCAAAGTCTTGGTCTGGCGTCTGTTGCTGTCACTTCTTCCCTGATGTCAGTGCGCCAGGGGTATATAAGAGGCATCCGACCCCATTTTCTTCAGTCTTTCTTGCTGTGCGGTGCCCGAAGCAGAAGCAGTTCGCAAATGCCGGTCGGCCAACACCTGAGATTTTCTAATCGAATTTCAGTCCAAAGTCTTCAAAGCTAAGTACCCCGTTGGGGAACCTTTTCTTGCCTCAATCCGATGTCAGAAAAAGTTAATTGTATTTCTTGTGGGAAGCAAATACCTCATAAGGACTTTCATTCTTATTGTATACCTTGTCTAGGCCCAAACCACAACGTCACTGGTTGTTGATTTTGTGCTAGGTTCAATAAGCGAACTATAAAGCGACGCTTTGATTTCGCACAACACTACTTCGGTAGAAAATTTAATTACACTATGCCATCGGAGCAACCGACTACCGGCGTGCATAAAAAACGCAAAGATAAAGACAGGCAGCCTAGATCCAAGCCAGACTCCAAGGCCTCGGCTGGGCTGGTCGCCGGTTCTCCGGTTTTCAGTGAGGCGCCTACGCAGCCCCTGGCGACCGCAGAATTGGAACCCCAGACCGCTTTGGATTCTCGAGCAGAGAGTTCTAGGCCGACGCAGCCATTTTCTTTAGGCCCCACCGACAACATTGCAGGAGAAGCCGGTGCTGTGGAAACACCTTCGGTTTCAGAAGGTGTCTTCAGACCGACTACTCTCACCATAAAATTTTATGCTAAGCTTAAGACTCCTCTCAAACCAAAAAAGACTGCACTTCAGTATCCAGTCCAAGGCTCCATGCCTAAGAAACAGATGCTTAAAATGGCTGAAGATTTGATTTCTTTAATCAGGGATTCCCAACCCCCCCAGACAAAAGGCCTAGACAGGAGGAGGATTATGCCTCCTCTGATCAAGTGTCTATTTCCTCAGGCTCCTCTGAGGAACAGGATTACTCCTTTCCCCCTTATGAAGATTCTGATGCTGAAGATTCCATTCCCTCAGCTTCTCCCCCTGAAGACTATTCCTTTGGGGAAACCTTACATACCATGAGGGAACATTTCCACTGGGAAGGTTAGGATTACTCTGACTCCAAGAAAAGGCTCCGAGAGTTTCTTTTACTCCCCCAGCACAGACTACTTGCTATCCCTCCAGTTTTAGACATTGTGGATGATGTTTACTTAGAATCTAGTCTAAATCCAGATTCTCTGCCTCCTGCTCCAGCCAAACCAGATAGATATTATAGAGTGCCTGACTCACACAAATGCCTTTACAAAAGCCCTGTTGCTGACCCAGAGACAATCTCCCAGGGTCCCAAAGGGGCTAAGGCTTCTATGGCTAAAAATCCTGTACCCTCTGAAAGGGACTCCAGGGCATTAGATAGGTGGGGGAAGAAGGTTTACACCTCAGCTTCTGAAATACCAGCAATTCCTAATGTCTCAAATAAAACAAAAGATGAGCACGCATCCTCAGCAGTCTGAATTCAAGGAAATGCAGGATCTGTTGCATGCAGCTGAACAGGTGGGCAAACATACTTTACAATGTGGTTTTGATTCCTTGGAAGCTTCTTGCAGAGCAGCTGTTGCTGGGCCTGTTATACGTAGGCATGCTTGGTTAAAGGAACAAACTCTGCCTGATCATGTCAAAGCAAAGTTACTAGATGCACCCTTACAGCAGGATGTCTTATTTGGGGTTAAAGCAGAAGAGGTTTTAAAGAAAATGGAGGATAAGGCAAAATCTATGCAGACGGTCAAAGGTTTCTTACAGGTACAACCCCCACGTTTCAGCAGAAATTGGCCAACAAAAAATTGGTCCTTTCCAGCTTCGACAGACCACAGAGGGGTAAATACAATGGGCAGAGGACAAGCACAAATCCCTTGCAGTGCCCCACTGGCAAGGTTTGTAACACAAAAGGGAGGAGAAGACAGATCCCAAACTACTAGAAGACAAACACAATGACTTACACCTCAAACTGCCAAGCAAAACTCTCTTGGCAGCTCCTTTGGGAGGAAAATTAGCACTTTTTTCAGACAACTGGCGCATTGTCACAAGGGACAAATGGGTCCTAGACATTATCCTACAAGGATACAGATTCCATTTCCACACCTTGCCAAGGATAACAGGAATGCCAAACCTGCCACAAAATCAATGGGCAGAGGCTCAAAAACAAATTACAGCTCTCATGGACATGAGCCATTCAACTGGTACCTACACAGGAGCAAGGCCAAGGATTTTACTCAAGGCTCTTTCTAGTCCCCAGAAAGGACAATGCTTGGAGACCCATTCTGGACCTTTCAATCCTAAACACCTTCTTGCAAGTACCCAAATTCAAGATGCTAACACTACAGCAGCTTCTTCCCATGCTGGGCAAGAAAGCTTGGCTAGTAACGTTGGACCTCAAGGATGCATACCTGCATGTCCCTGTCAGACAAAATTGCAGAAGATACCTCCGTTTCATTGCAGGTTCAACCTATTACCAATTCTCTGCACTGCCCTTTGGCTTATCTACTGCATTCAGGGTCTTCACAAAATGCCTGGCACCAGTAATTGCATACTGCAGACAGAGAGGAATTCAAATATACTCATACCTGGACGACTGCCTCATTGAAGCAGAAAGCAAGGGCATTCTCTTACAACATCTGACCTTTGTAAAACACCTTCTAAGTTGCCTAGGGTACACAGTAAATGAAAAGAAATCAAAACTAGTGCCCTGACAAAATGACATTCCTGGGTGCCAGCTTGAATACAACGGCCCAGACGGCTTATCTGATGCCAGACAAACAACTAACTCAATACTTCAAAATAATGGCAACAAAGACCCATCTCCCTGCAAGAAAAATTCTGCAGGCTTTGAGCTTCATGGCATCTTGCATACTACTAATACCATTTGCAAAACTGCATATGAGGAATTTACAATGGTACCTGAAAAGCGTATGGACTCAACACAGCCACAGCTTGGAAACGATGATACCTCTCATTCCCTGCCTTCAACAGGAGTTTCTGTGGTGGTCACAGGCATGTCACCTCAACAAGGGTCAGCCTTTCACCTTACCCCCAGCCAGGCAAACTATGACAACAGATGCATCGGACTATGCCTGGGGGGCACACATGGCAGGATGGTGTGTTCAAGGCATATGGACTGCAGAACAAAGGAATCTGCACATCAATCAAAAAGAAATGCTAGCTGTACAGAATGCTCTGCCAGCTTTCTGGGACCTCTTACATCCAGGACAGCTTATAATAAGGACAGACAACACCACAGTAATGTGGTACATAAACAAACAAGGGGGTACACACTCCTACCCTCTATGCAGGCAAGCAATGACCTTGTGGAACACAGCACTGACCTACCAAGTTCAATTACAAGCTCAATTCCTGCCAGGAAAAAAGAACACATTGGCAGACGACCTAAGCAGAAACATCATGGATCCCCACGAGTGGAAACTGGATCCACAAGTATTTTCAATGATAACTCAAAAATGGGGCCGCCCAGACATAGACCTGTTTGCCACCCCCCAAAACTATCAGCTATCATACTTTTGCACAAGGACATTTCACCATCAAGCTTGGAAAGTGGACGCACTCTCATTCAGTTGGAAAATGCTGACAGTATATGCCTTTCCTCCATTGCCTCTTCTCACAAAGGTGCTGCTGAAAGTCAGGATGGAGAGACCCCAAATGATACTCATTGCCCCAGACTGGCCACACCAGCACTGGTACCCACTACTAAGGAGCATGGCCCACCATGGAGTCTACCACAAATTCCTCATCTGCTCACACAGCAAGGCAGTAAGATTCTACACAGCCCGCTCAAAACCTTAAATTTGGCTGCATGGCAAATCACCTAAGCAACCAGCCATTTCCTCTTTCACAAGCTGTTATGGATGTCATTCTTGAGGCCAGGAGGCCCAGCACCAGGAAAGCCTATTCAGACAAATGGAAAAGATTTTGCGCCTGGAACCAAGCTAAAGGCCAAAATACCCTTCAGCCGGACATACCTCAGATTCTGCAATATTTAACTGAGATGTTACACAAAGGACTTTCTTTTTCATCTATTAAAATCCACGCCTCAGCTATTTCAGCTCACTACAACACGGATCCTCCCTTATTTTCAAATCCACTTCTAAGGCAATATCTCAGAGTGGGCCAAAAACATTAGGCCTCCCAGGAGAGCGCCAACACCAACTTGGGACCTCAACTTTGTTCTGGAAAAACTTAAGCTGCCACCTTTTGAGCCAGCTTTCTCAGCTGACTTAGTTTATATCATGGAAGACTGCCCTGCTGCTAGCAATTACTTCAGCCAGAAGAGTCTCAGAGCTACAGGCACTAATGGCAGTAGAGCCTTTCCTCATTTTTCATCAAGACAGAGTTTCTCTACGAACTAACCCCTCCTTTATGCCAAAGGTGGTATCCAGTGTGGCTCTAAATCAAACCATCCATTTACCCACCTTCTTTCCAAATCCACAGAACAAAGGAGAAAGACTTATGCATTCCTTGGACATTCACAGGCAACTACGTTACTACTTGGATAAAACTAAGGTTTTCAGAAAATCTGACCAACTTTTTGTATCCTATGCTACAGCATCACAAGGAAAGCCCATCTCAAAACAGACCATTTCAAAATGGATAGGACATTGCATATGTTTTTGCTACACCCATCATGGAAAACTGGTTCCTGCTAGCATAAGGCCCCATTCCACCAGGGCAGCAGCTACATTTACAGCCTTTCTCCAGGGGGTGCCAATCAAGGATATTCTGGAAGCTGCAACTTGCAGTTCAGTACACACCTTCACCAAGCACTATCACTTACCACTTTACTCTAAGATCAGAGCTGGCTTTGCCACTGCAGTTTTGCAGGGCCTTCTAGCCTCCTCTAACCCTGTTTGACTCCACCTCCCATCCTTAGCTTTGGGATGCTACCCAAGTGTGATGACTGCAGCAGGGTAACACGATGAACATAGTACAGTTTTGTACCTACCATAAATGTAGATGTTCGAGTCCAGGTTACCCTCCCTCCATTATCCTATACTACCTCTGTGGTGTATTTGCTTGTACCTAAGGGTTTTGTTTTATTTTATTATTTTTTTTATAGCCATATGTGTGTGTGTGTGTGTGTGTGTGTGTGTGTGTGTGTGTGTGTATGTATATATATGTGTATATATATATATATATATATATATATACATACATATATATATATATATATATATATATATATATATTGCCTACCATTTTGGGGCACCTGACATCTGGGGCAAGAAAAACTGAAGAAAATGGCGTCGGATGCATCTTGTATACCCCTGGTGCACTGACGTCAGGGAAGAAGCAACAGCAACTGACGCCGGACCAAGACTTTGGAATTCGGGCCGACTGCGGGACCGCCTGACGGCAGGATAACCCCAAGTGTGATGACTGCAGCAGGGTATACACTCGAACATCTACATTTATGGTAGGTACAAAATTGTACTTTCCTTACCATATAAGTATTCTTGACACTCTCTCATAATCAATACCAGTTGCTCAATTTAGGCCTGGCATATTCTTTTGTTAAGGCCTATTTGCAAAATCTACCACTTTTTACACATTTTGAGGTCAAGCAGTTTTTGGAAGGTGTCTTGCATATCAGAACACCAGGAAAATCCATTCACCTTCCTTTGAGACCCAAACTATGTCCTGGAGAAGCTGACTCTCCCTCTTCCACTTTTTAATTCTGTACCTTGAAGGCTGTTCTTTTAGTAGCTCTTGCTTCAGGGTCTCAGAATTGCAAAGTCTTCTGGCATCTCCACATTTTCTTATTTTTCACAAGGGCAGACACACTCTCAGGAGTAACCCCCTCTTTCATGCTTGGTGGTTAACAAAATTTCACTTAACCAGTCAATAAACGTGCCTTCTTTCTTTTCTAATCCTGAAAACAGAGAGGAAAGAATTACACATTCTTTAGACATCCAGAGACAGCTGAGGTTCTATCATGACAAAACAAAATCTGTAAGAAAAACTGAACAGCTTTGTTTCCTTTAAGGGGAAGAAGCTTGGGTAATCTGGTCTCCATGTAGCCATTTCTAAATGAATTTCCGTGGCTATTTCTTTGTTAGGCTTTCCATGGGAAATCACTCAAGGTCATGTTAAAGCCCATTCTATCTGAACGGTTGTATCTTCAGGGGTTTTCTTCAAAAGTCTGAATTCCAGATATATTTTAGAAGCTGCTACTTGGTTAACCATCCATACATTTACTGAGCATTAGAAGAATGATGCTATTTCTAGGTGTAGACTGGTTTTGTCACAGCTATTCTTCATGGCAATCTGGACTCCCGATTCCTCTACATTTTCCCCTCCCTAAGCAGGTTTGAGAATCTTCCTATAGGTAGTGAATACTGCAGCAGTGAATAATGAAGAACAATAGTACAGTTATGTAAAAAGTCACCTTAACAGTAGATGTCTGATTGAATCACTGTTAGAGTATGAACTCCTCTCCTTCCTTCGCCAAGTTTATAAGACTTGACTATTCTGTCTGAGGTGGGGACCACTTTTGCATTTCCCTTTCTTTTTTTTTTCCCCTCAATAAACATCTTTATTAAATTGTCACACATGATGTAGGCAGTCTTAGATTTATGTAAATGAAAAACAACATTGACACCACTTTAGTTGCAAACATTATACATCACAGACACCATTGAAACAACTGCAGTTGCAAACATTATACATCACTTATAATCTATCCAGTCATTGTCAGTTAAGCATTACATGGCTCATTCAAATCGTGCCTCTTGTAACGTCTCTGCCTATGTTGTTCCCACAATTCCCATTTTTTTCCATGTAGTTTGCTCCGGCCTTTTCTAAAGATCCCAATTTCAGTTGTTAAATCTCTGTTACTATATTCACTACTTCTAGTAAAGTTGGTCTAGACTTTGATTTCCATTTTCTAGTAATTGCTTTTTTTGACAGCCACCATAATTAGACTCAGCAAGTCTTTGCTATATCCTTTTCCATTTGTTTTTATCCCTTTGGTCTGAGGCAAGAAAGTACTGAGGAATTTTGCACCCATATATCCTTTTCTTCCTCTTTGCATTCTCGATTTGGGCATATGTTGGACAAACTGCACAAGAGGGGAGGATTCCCAGGTTTTGGTGTGCTGACTGGTTGACTGGTATCCTTAAGCAGGATACTTCCCATAGGTACTGAACATTTCAAAAGTGATTCATTCAGACTTCTACTATTATGGTAACATCCAATGTCTTTTCTGTTCATTCTCAACCAACTCTGACCCAATGCTGGACTTTTCAGAATCTTCAGTCCAAGAGCTTCGCCTCTGCCACCAATAATACCCCACTCTAACAACCTTTCCTCAGCTCTTGTTTGCCGCTGTCATGTTCAGATCATGGTCAAGAGCTCCACCAGCTTTTTATCTTTTTTCAGATAGTTTAGCTAAATATTTTTTGTGTTTTCCTCTACTCTTTAGTATTAGTATTGACTACTGTTTTAATTATGACCAGATGTACAACAATATCTCTGAAAAGGCTTCACTTTAACACTGCAAACACTCCAGATACTTTGGATACCTCAAAGTATGAGTTAATGTGAAAAAGTAGTACATTACAAAAAAAAATGCTGTTGGTTTAGCCTTTTTGTACATTTTAAACAATTTCTGAAGTGTTTTAAGCATTTCTGTAATTAAGAATACTTTTGTCAGTATGTCGCAATTTTGGACATTTCGTTTATCTCTGTAATTATTTCAAATGTTTTGAATGCTTTGCCACACATTCGGCGATTGAAAAATCATTTAAACGAGTTTAAGTACTTTGTTGCTCCTGTATATTCCTTCACTTTTAATTGCATGCCTACTGGTTTGCAAGTTGCTTCACTTCGGATCCCATTCTGACACCATGTCAGTTGTCTCGTGTATTCAAAGAGACGATGAAACGGTATTTGGGTTCAAGATATTTATTGTACATAAACACATCAGGAGCTGTAACTGGAACATGCATATAACTGACTGGCTCATTACTTCAAACACACTTACATGTGCATCTCCATTCATGCCTGCACTCACTCTGGCTGACTGTACAAAATGCCACTGATCTTGCACATGCGTTCTAGGTACAGTGGCTGAACTAGGTGCAATATACTCAGTGATCTACAATATGCACATATTCACCCATTGTCTACTTTATTTTAAACACCTCTTGAGTGCATTTGATTTATTTTTTCCTTTGAATTCCAGGAAACTATCTCCTGTACAAAAGCTGAAACTTGCTACAAAGATCTTCAAAGCCATAGCTTTTTCTTCTGTTCTGATTGAATTTCACATACCTTTTCTATATTTCTTCTTTGTTGGCATCCAGGCAGTGTACTAACTAGTAACTGAATTTTACCAAATTAATAGCATTCACTTGCATTTTATTTCTTAGCAATTTCTAAGTTTTCATGCTGGGAGAGCTGTAATCAGCATACTTCTCAGTCTACAGTCATTTTGGAAGTCCAGTGAGATTGCTCTGTTGAGTCACAATATCACTGACTGGCAGGACTCAGCACTAGTGATTCTAATTCTGGGTTCCCCTTTACCCATCCTCAGTTGAGGAGGGCCCATCTGCTGCTCATACTATAGATCTCCTATTCGAAGGACTGGGCATCAAACTTCAAAAAGGCATAGTGGTTGGTAATAGTGCAATGAGTAGCACTTTATTCATCATGTAGTCTTATTGCGTTATTCATAAAGTACTGATTCTTTTCTCATGCTTAAATTTCTCTGTAAGGTAGATATATATATATATATATATATATATATATATATATATATATATAGATATAGATATATATATATATATATATATAGATATAGATATATATATAGATATATATAGATATAGATATATATATATATATATATATATATATATATATATATATATATAGCCTTACTTTCTTAGTGGTGTTGCACCAGCCCTGCTGTGTCTTTATTTGGAAGACTGTTCTTGTAAGTTGCTTGGTGATAAACTGGCAGGTTTCAAAGTTGACTGTGCTTATACAGTTGAATTATGTCACACTCATGATGTGTAAGGTTTATAAATTGAGCATTAGAGGCATAACATTGAAACAAGGGGACATTAGAGGAACTTGTACTAGAACAATTGTTACCATAAGAACACCTGCTAACTTGATGTGGCAAATGAGGAAAAGGATCAGCTGTGCTTTTCTGCTGTCTCTTGACTGCTACATGCTTTGTAATTCATCTGCTACTTATGCCTGACTTCCCTTTGCTTGCTACATACCTGTATCATACATTCATGCTTGGATTTTGGAGACGAGTGCTCTTTGACCACTCATTACTTCACTTTTGGCTTTTCTGACTCCTTTCTTTATTTGATGTAGCTGGTTCTGCCTTTTCTGTATAATTCTTCCCAGCTGTTCTAGCACCATGGATAGCCCCTTGAAGGAAGAAGCAAAACATGTGAGTACTTGTCCAAGTGACCAGAGTTCAACTACCATTACGGTCGCTTGACAGTGCTAACGGGGAGGATGGGGTGTGCCCATCATATGGGGGTCAGTGAAGGCCATAGTTCTTGCCAGTTCATGTCACTGATCTGATGAGTGGGTCTCTGCTGAAAGGAGGGGGGGGGTCGGTCATGTTGAAAGCTCATGCCAAGAAAGATGTGAGTATGGCCACCCAAGCCCATGACATAGCCCCTGTCAGCACATATCGGGGAGTGCACATCCCCAAGTGCACATATCACCACCCTGTCTAAGTTTATACCATAAAGTAAAAAAATATGTCATTGCTGGTATGTTTGAGAGAGCACAAAGCTGCCTAGATGTCAGCCATCGTCAGACAGTGCAGTGTTTAATTTGAGAAGAGGCTCTGTTTGGCAGGCACTGAGGCAAAAATGATGCAAAAAATGCAAATACTTACAATATAATTTGAACTTTCGGTGAATCTTTTATATAGTGGGAACTTGTTTGCCCTTCTGCTATCTTCCCAGTGTAGCTTGATGCTGCACATTGTCTAGACAAATTGCCCTCTTTTTCAGGTATATAAAACGGAATCCTTGTGCACCATTTTCTTGCACACACAGCTTTCCAACTTCGATAGGAGCCAGAACTAGGAAGCCTGAGGGTGTAACTTCCAGTTTTGGCATGGTAATGTCACTATGCACACCAGTAGATGGCTTACAAACCATAGCTCTAAGAATTACTATGTAAATGGTCTTTTTGGTTTATTGCATGTGTGGTATATATGGGGGGAAAAAACGTTTTTCACAGGGGTTTGCTAAAACCCAGCATGATGATTACAGAAATATTCATATAGCATTACAAAAAACTGGAGATGACATTGTACAAAAGTCTTAAAGCATGATATGAAACTTTATCTATTTTCAGCTTTCCTCAGCTGCAACACTGCTGAGTATATTACATCAAGTGACAGCATCCCTGGCTGTGGCAGAGGAAGCCTTAAAGTTTGAACACAGGTAAATTAATGACATTTTCTCTTTCGTATTTATGAAAATAGTCACATTTTGTATCTGTTGCAAAACTTCCCAACGGACTGTCTGGTACTTTGTCTTAAACAGCTATATTACTGAAGTGTACAACTCTGTCTTGTGAGCCAGTTCAAGCCAGCGTTTTTTTCTTTATGCAGAGCTAAACTCTTGACTTAGTCTACACTCCATCCATTTTATTTCAATAAAGTGATTAAACAAGTTACCTGTCAGATTTTCTATTGAAGAGTACTGCAGCAGTCATTAAACTACAGTCATGTCCTTACCATTGTTTGTGTCATTTGTGAAATCTGAAATGTCCTTTTTCATCTCTTACCTTCATTGGTTTTGTGCATTAAATGCTGCTGCTGATTTCACCATTTTGTAATTTTATACTGACATAGGCTCTTACTCTTTAGATGAATTGAGATATTGCTGTATTTATAACTTGTAGGGTTCTTTGCCACTGGCTGAGTGTGTTATTTAGCTTGCCTTTCAGAGAAAAGTACCATTCCCCCAAGTTTGGGTTGATGTCACCTCACTTCAAAACCCCAAATGTTTTTGTGTAGCTGGTATATATATACCACATGTAACACCCCCCCCCCCCCAACAATAGTCTTTAGTTATTTTTTGCTTTGTAAAACTTTGCTGCAAGAGATCATGTCACAGTCTTGAATCGGTGTAGGTCTATTCCTGAAGAGCATTGATAAGTACCTTAATGGGGGCCATTACACGCGTATGAGGTATGTCCACTAGTGAAAAAGCTACCAGGTGTGCTTGTAAGCACTAAATACCACATACGCTTTCACAACCAATGCCGTTTTTTGCCAGGATCCAAAACCTGACACATCTAGCTGTAGTGTCTGCCAGAGGGATTCTTTCAAATATTTTGAAGAGAATACTGGTAGCCCTTCTATCATACCAAGTGAAAGGCTTGTTAAAATCATCTACACTGTTTGCTGATGTGTAATAGCAGGATGGTGCAGTCCATTCCAGAAGGAAAAATAAATCAAACCTATAGGGAGAAATAATGAGACCGTTAAACTTTTCTAGTTTACTGGAGATCCCTAGGTCTGAGGGCATCAGCTTCACAGAGGTGCATGAGCAGCACCTGGTCCTGATGCTTAAAACTGCTGAGGCCTCTAAAATTGCTCCTTTGGAGGCTGCTGTGTTGGCAGACACAGGCATGTCTTATTATGCTTAAGACCCAGGCCCAACACTAATCAGACACAGGTTCCCATATCTGTTCAGAATGGTAATTCATTATGAAAGAAGAGAATGGGGGCAGAATACCCATAGTTGTTGTCAAAGAGCATGTCTCACTACCCAGCTGGTCTTCACTAGTGACATCTTACAAAGAGCCAAGGCTGGGTTCATATTATGCTTTAAGTACTAAGGAAGGTAGCACAAAGCACTGCTACATATTTTCTATTGTTTATCATTGTTTTCAGTTCTTCTCATCACATTTGGGTGTTCTTTGTTCAGTAATAGTAGATTTACCTTCTCCTATATGTGGATCTTTTTCAGCTTGCCAGTTCATTTTTCTTGACATTGGGCAGTCTTTTCAGTATAGTGCACACATAATGTTTGAATTTTTCATCAATGTTTGTGGTAAACAGCCCCAAACTATCTTCATACATTTTTGTTTTGAGGCAGTAACGCTCTATATTTTTTGCATACTTTTTTCCTTCTGCAGATGGCCATCAATGGACACCAGTGCTTTTCCTTGTTTGCCAGGTCTACTGACTCCTGGCCTCCACTAAATTACTTTGATAAGTGTTAGGGGCCAGCAAGGAGATCAAGGCATCCCAGGTCCATGTCCCCCTGCAACTGTGGTAGTATTTGCATCTAACCCTTCCACCCCACCCCATGGGTGGGACATGCAGTAGTCTGACCACTCCATACTGCCCCTCACTTCCACAAAGGGCTGACAGCAATAAAAACACAACTCACAGGAAGCACATCACAGTTCTTTTCCCATCCTCTCACAGTGAAATCCATCTGTATTGTGTTGCCTGTGCACACAACCCTCCCTCCTTTCCTCCCAGGACGGGTTTTTCTATCCTCCCTGCCAGCACCTCAGAGACCCAGGACATCTGCATTGTACTTGTGGCTTAGGCCATAAGCATATTTATTGAATTTGATAGCTGTGCCTTATGTAAACACCTTGCAAAGGAAATAGGGCAAAAGCTTTAAATGTGAACTTGTGAAAAAGCATGTTGAAACTGCAAGGAAGAATGTTTAAAAAGTGATTTATTATAAATAGCAGCAGCAGTGTGCTTCATTTCACAAGCCCCTGGATTCCAGTAGAAATTAAAGGATATTTTTGACTTCAGCTTGTGATCTTCACTTGTCTTTGACAGGAATTATTGAGGCCAGCACAACAACTTTATCTACTCATTGAAATGTGGATTTGCAGTTTTTGCTTTGGAGTGTCATCTTAACCTCTGATGGCATTGGTGCTGC
>NC_056729.1:352134139-352379139 GCF_019279795.1 Protopterus annectens | reverse complement strand
CAGACACAGGCTTTCCCAGCAAGGCTAAAAAATGTGATTCCCTTATAAATGAAATATAGCCTGCTGCCCCTTTTAGAAAATGGGCAAATTACCCAGTGCCGTGTCTACTGAATGAGCTGTGTTCATTTTACAAGGTGCACTTACAATGCCAGAATGCAAGACAAAACAAGGAAATATATTTGAAATGGTAGAGGCACTTTACTGCTTTAATAGGCAGCCCCTTTTACCTGCTAAATACTACTTTTGTGGGTAAGGCTAATTTGAAAGTATGCTGCAAAATTAGCATGATTAGTCACCATGACTTTTTAAACTAGGTTCCAAATGCTCTTTTAGATCACTTCCAGAGACAATCAGAAAGCTATATTTTACACAGACAAATGGTTCAAAAGAAATTTCAAATGCATTAAATGTCCTGGTTTACCACTTATATGCACCTTTTAAAACTTCAACTACTGCATTGCCACATTGATCCATAGGGAGAATGGATTTCCAAGAGACTATGACAAGAAGCTTCCTGAAGTAGCTGTGTGTTTAAGCTTGGTAGTGGGCCAGACTTTTGCCAAAGCTGCAATCACACTTCCAAACTTCCAAAGTGGGCATTGGCTAGGTAGGCTTTAAATGGCCCACAAGGGTAGCTAATCTAGTATTACCTATGAACCTACAAGTACAAATACCTTTTTGCAAGGTTTAACTTACAAAATGCAGTGAATGAATAATTTATGAGGCTTTAGTCAATAAGCTTCAGGATTATGCACCCAGTTTGCCAATTCAGAGGTAATGTCCTGATTTTTATGAGAAATAAATACTGGAGCTGGACACAAGGAGTGTGCTGCCAGCTCATGGACTTTACAACTCCAGGTATGATTCAGTACAAAAATTTTCATCATCCTTGCATTTAAAAAAGAAAAGTTGCTAGTAATTTAAAGAAACATGATCATATATAAATTTACTTTTTCAGAGAATAACAAACTATTTTATTTCAAGGTTAAGTACATCAAACATTGCACAATGCAGCACAGTACAACACATTTTATTATATGAAATTACCAGGGATTTTCTAACATTTCATTTTCCATACTGATGTACTTGGTGGAAAATAAAACATTAACAGTTTACTTTTTAGCAGAAAAACTAAAAAATACTTTATTGAAATCATGAATTATCACTGTAATTTACTATTTTAATTGGTCTTCAACACGACATGACACAGATGCACATCTGGTACTTATAACTGAAAATGGAACTGGAACATCAGTATTAGGTGATAGTTTGCCAGTAATCTCCCTGGATATTTCAGTACCATGACCGTCTTTTCTTCAACATTTGCTAGTAAAGATATCTTACTGGATTTGAACTCCTTTAGAGATCTTTTCAGTCTGGGGTGTTGCCAGCAATTGATCCTGGCTGCTCATGCTTCTAAATAACAATTGCTAATTTCCATGGTAAATTCTGATATTCTCACGTTCTTGCAAATGAGACAAAATTCTGGTTTGTCTATCATAAATTATTTTGGTCTTGACTGATTCTACTTTAGTCTGTCTTGCATCTGAGCCATGTTCTTGAAGTTGAAGAAGATTTAGGAATATCAGATTCTGACTTGTGTCCTAAAAGTAATTGTACTGACAACAATCCAAAGCCTTGCAGTGGAGAGTTTCAGGATTACAACAAAGCTAAGGACAGACACTCTTACTGGTTTGCATCTTCTTCCATAAATACTTCACTGTCTGAAAATGCTTTCAACTTTACCATTATATTGTGTATACCCTGGACTCAACTCAACACAACATGCACAAGAAAAAAATTCAAGAAATGCTGTGTTGGTCCACTAACAGAAAACCCAAAGACAGTGGAACACCTATGCCAACCTTTTATTGGACTGACATAGGTTTTACAATTAATTGCATGGGACTCCTATTTCTTTAAATAAATTCATAAACTCTGCACTTGCATATTGAGGCTCATTGTCTTACACTATATCAGAATACCAATCCTTACAAAGATATACTTTAATGCATTAATGACATGTTAACTTGTAGTATCAGTCAATTTATCATTTTCTGGCATCAGACTACTATATATCAGGTAGATGCCAAACTGATACTTAAAAAGATCTGTGCCAGTCTTGGGTTATAGTCTTCTTGTATGATATCATTACCTCTTAGATTACTTCCTGGATAAGGGGTTATGGTTAAAAATGTTGAAAGCAAATATGATTGAAAAGATTTTTTGGTGGTGAAAAAGACTGAAACCACAAAATGTCGGAAGCTCATTTGATTGAATGCTCAAATGACAGAATGCCCATTTGTTATAGTGTTTGTAGCTAAGATTATGAAAATTAATTTTTGACTGAAAGGTTATAGTGGTTTGTGTATGCACTAGAGTTAATAGATTTTAGGGTTATGTAAGGGGATAGATTTACTCTTTTGCATGTTTGGTGTTGTGTGTGTTCTGTGTCCTTTGTCTTGTGTAGTGGTACTGTCAGGGAAAGAGCCCCTCTGCCCACCATACTCATGTGTGATAACCCTAACCCTACCCCTATCTTTAACCCCAAGCCTACATATCACGTTACTAAAGACCCTTTCCCTAAAAGTACCACTACTAAGATGACGCTTGATCTAGGTTTTGTAGTTGGGGTGTATGATATTAGATATTTTTGGCTGGATTTAGTTTTTCACTGTTTTCTGATTCCTATTATAAGTGTTCAGTGTTTTGTGATTTTGATGAAATTAAGTACTGCTTTTTTTTCCAAAGAAATGTGCTTTCAGTCAAATGAACCATAATCAAATCATCATCATCATCATCAGCCCCCTTTTTCCCATTTTTCTACATGGGGTCGGGGTATCGTGTTAACTGTCACCAACTCTTTCAATTCAGTGCCACACTCCTGCCTTCTTCAACACTCATGCTTGACTGTCGCAGATCTTTTTTTTCACACAATTCATCCACATCTTTGGATGTCCTCACTTCCTCTTACCTTCTTCCTGTCTGTCCCAAATCTTCCTCACCAGATTGCCTTCTGCTTTTCTATACATGTGCCCAAACCACCATAATCTGTTCTCTTTGATCTTTTCTGCAATTGGAGCTACTTTGGCTTCTGGTCTTATGTCCTCATTTCTTCATCTGTTCTACCTTTCTCAGGCACTTAATTTCCATCATCTCTAGATTCTTCAACTGTTCGGCCTTTACTGCCCAGGTTTCTGTATCATACACTAGTACTGGTTGCACAATTGTCTTGTACACCTTACTTTTCAGCTTCTTTGGCATTCTTCTGTCATAGACTACACCTGATACTCTATGCCATTTGGCTGCAGCCCCTCTGATTCTAACTTTGAGCTCTTCATTCAGACTTCCCTTCTCCTCAACAACCCCTCCCAGATACATGAAGCTGTTTACCTGTTCCACTATCTTCCCTTCTATCTCTATTCTCAGCTTCTTCTGATTTCCCCAATGTGTTGCCATTACCACCATCTTATCTGTGCTAAGTTTCATTCCATGTGCCTTCAAATTTGCATTCCTTTCTCCTATCCTTTGTTGAAGTTCTTGCTCAGAGTCTGCCTGTACTGCCGCATCATCTACATACAGCAGCTTTGTTGATCTGTCCCCTCCAACCTGTTTACTAATGTAGTACATCACCAGAATGAACAGCAGTGCACTCAGAGCTAAACCCTAATGTACACCCAGTCCCACTGGGAACCCCTCTGTGAGGCCGAATACTGTCCTTACTTGAGTCACTGGGTCCTTGTACATAGCCTGCACTAATTCTACCAATGTTTCTGGGACTTCAAACCACTGCATTACTGCCCAGATCAGCTTTATTGGGACCTTGTCATATGCTTTCTCCAAGTCTAGGAATGCCCAGTTGGACTCTCTCCTCATCTCTAACTTCTTCTCAAGTATCTGTCTCATTGCAAACATCGGGTCAGTTGCACTGTATCCTGATCTGAATCCAAACTGCTCATCTTCCATCTTACATTCTACTACTCTATCCATTTATCAATCACCCTCTCCAGAACTTTCATGCAATGTGGTAGGAGTTTGACGGCTCTGTACTGCCCACAGTTGTGAATGTCCCCTTTGTTCTTGTACACTGGCATGAGTATGCTTGTTCTCCAGTCATCTGGGATATGCATTTCTTTCCACACTGCCATTAGTACTGCTATTAGTACCCTCAGGAGTCATTTCTCCCCTATGTCACCCAACATCTTTATCATATCTGCTGTGATCTCATCTGAGCCTGCTGCTTTCCCTGACTTTATCTTCCTTAGTGCTGTTCTTACTTCTTCTAAGGTAAGTAAAGCACTACTTGTTCAATCTGTATTGGTTTACCTGGCTAAACGTATCACTTGTTCTTCCTTTGCACTTAGTTACTTACAAAACTGACTCATGATTCCTATTCAGCATTCTTGTCTTAATTGATTTGGCAAAACTAGAGTGTCTTCTTCGAACAATAGCCCTGAGACATAACTTTTCTATTCTTTAAACGAAAAGTAAGGTTGAATTTCCATTATACTCAGGTTAAAATTTCATGGAAATTCCCATTAGCATTCTTATCTTTGATCTTCCTCTGTGCACATCTGAAATTATTTGATTTCCTTTTCGTCAGAGGTAGTTAAGAAGCAACAAATTAATTTCCATTTCATCCTCAACAGATCCTCATTTGCTTCTGTAAATATTAATAGCTCAATATTCCATATGTATGCATTTAATCTCCTGATGTGTAACTACTTGAAGATTATATTTTCCACGTATAACAACATTTTTATAACCTTGGTGGTACCTTATGGAATGACTTCTTTAAAATACCATGCAATGGTTTATGATCCCTTTCCTGTTTTAACGTCTTTACCAAGAAAATAATGATAAAACATGGTACATAAACTAAGCGAAATACACTAAACAAGCATTGAATATCAACAAGACACCATAGCAAGGGTAAAATCACAAATTTTATTAACCACTTTTATCTCGCTAATACAAAACTTCATCAGAATAAAATTCAAAGCAAACAGACATTTAAAAAAATTCCCTCTTAGTCACATCCATTCAATTAGAACACAGCACTAATAAAAAAAGAAAGAGAAAAAAACCCACTAAAGATAACCTGTAGTGATCTCATATTATTATAATACCATTTTTTATTGTTAAACTCTCAAAATAACCCCAAAGACTTTAATTTTAAAACACAGATAATGGAAATCATTGCATTAGTTTTAATTTGGTAATACAGCTCCTGAAATTCTAAAAATAAATCAGAGGCACCACCTCTAGGGTTTACAAATAATTTATCAATACGAAAAAATGAAAACTTGTGTTGATGTAGTTGCAGCCAAGCAATGAGGCAATTATGTGGGAATGCTAGAAGGAATGAAACTCAGCCAGTGCCCACAATTCCAAAAGAATCTCAGAAAATGTGCTAGGTTGTAGCAAAAACCCTGAAATGTTGGCATAGATGTCAGAAGACAGTATTGAACTTTATCTGAAAATTTGTCTCATGGGAAGAAATTGGTCATAGTAGTGAGTCTAAGTTTAAGACAAATTGTCAAAAAGAATTGGGCTTCCTTGAGAAAGAAAACAAGAGATATTTACAATAAAATAGGGCACATAAAAATCTCAGCGTTTACAAAACATTATCCAAAGGGTCTCCTAATCCTAAAGGGCAAAGGGAGTCTTTATATTGCAAAATATTGCTGTTGTTGAGAAAGCAGAGTACTTAAAAGGGGTAAATGGAGAAGTAATGCAGACATTGGTAGTCCCAAGTGCCTGTTATCAGCCACATTTAGCAGCAAACTATAATATTCCCTTTTCAGGCTATATGATTGTAAGGTATCAAGGGTACAGAATAGTTTGGAAGCAGTGTTGAAATGTTAAAACAGAAGAAAAAGCCAAGATGTAACCAGCTTAATGAGTAACTTGCCTACAGTGGGACACAATAAGCAGTCAAAAGAGAAGAGAAGAGTTATCTATCAAGGCAAAAAGATGCTAGATAAAAATGTTGACAATGTTCTACCTAGTACCAAAAAAATCAGAGGGTCTTATAAAACATGAAACCGGGTGAGTATAACATAAGATGTACCTTTACCTTAAGCTTCATTTCTTGCAGGATTCTCAACAAAACTAGTTTGAGTATAGGAATGGGGAACTTGTGTGCTGAAGACTGAAATAAACTTGGAAATATTACCTTTTTCAAAACGAAAATGCATGAGAAGTGACTTGGCTATATTACAGTTGTGTTAAGTGTAAAAGATTTTGAGCAAATAATTGTTTAAATCGGAAAAAATAAAGAAGCAGCATTGTACTTGCCTTTTCAGTAAAATGTAGTGCACAAAAGAAAATATGTAAATGGTATATAACTAACTCTGACACTGTGAAAATGTAGTACAGTTTAAAAATAAAGCTTGCTGTATAAATGTGTGCACTGGTTCAAAGTCTGCTGTTTGAAAATTATGGCAAGGTCACATGATGATGATGATGATGATGCTCTAAGAGTAGCTTGTAGGGACTTTCCTGTCAGAAGTACACACGTGGAAATTGGAAATCATAATACAAAATTCAAACTAAAGCCACAGGAATTCTTTTTAGGGGCTTAGAAATAGTGAGACTGACTGTTGATTCAAAAGATTACAAAGCTTACTACTAGAAGCTTCCCTTGCAGCCAGTATTCAACTGTTCATCCCCTGCCTATGAAGACTGTGAGAATAAGTAGTAGGGGCACAGTATATCTTTAACTAGAAGTATACGGTGCCTAGTTTAGATATTTGATAGACTTTTCTGAACATATGTATGTTTCAATGTTTTATTTTGGAATTCTTTGTGCACATTTTCTCCTGACAGTATATTTATCTGGTAAATACATTTTAACCTATTTATTTCAATAAATAATTTTATTATTTAACTTTGAATGCTTCTGGCTGATGTTTTATGGTTTAGGTAAAAGGCTGAATACATTTTACATGGAGCTACAATTGAGTTTTGTCCACCCTGTGAAAGGTGGCTGCTCAGGGCTTACTGCTGTTATCTGAATAATTAAACTGGTAGGAGTTTAACATAAAATTTGAAGGGAGGGTGTAGGTGCTGGAGAGTTACCATTTACCTCCATTCTGGAAAATGAAATAGCATGTGCGTGCGTGTGTGTGTGTGTGTGTGTGTGTGTGTGTGTGTGTGTGTGTGTTTACAAAATAATTCTAGTCAAATTTCAATTACCGATGGCAAGGCTGTACTGAAAGGAACTTAGCTCAGTCTGAGGTGGTTGACATCAGGGGGAGCTAGGGCTTATAACTCTGATCTTTACCTGTACAGTCTAAAGCTCAGATGGGTATGGCAGGTCTTGGCTGTTACCCAGTTGCATATTTACCATACACTCATAATGCCAGTTGCCCTTTGCATATCAACTTGTACCAGTAGTATTCAAACCTCATACAAATGGTTTCATTGCACTTAACTATTAATGACAGTTTTTTTGAGAGTTAAAGTTTATTACCCTTGCTTGTTACATCATGATTATGATTTTGATAACTAACAGACTGGTGCATACTATTCACCAGTAGCATTAAGCTTAAGCAAATGTAATTGTTTTTAAATATAAATTTGAGGGACTGGGTGAAACATGTAATTGCCTTTTTTTTAAAGTCTGCAGGAAGATGTATTAAACTGAATTAAATATTATTGCTTTCTCCAAAGTTAATGCGCAAGAGAAAAAAATCAGCAAATATTGCAGCATGTAACTGCATATTGTATAGGATACAGCTTTCAGTGAAACTGCAGCAAAGCCATTAAAAAGAGTGAAGGCACCTTGTTAAATATGTATACATTTGCAGTACTTAAAGGTTACTGCTCCATGAAATAGTACTAGAGGTTAAGCAAATGCATTGCCTTATCTGACCTTCCCCCATAAGTGCTTGACTATGGAAACCAGAAGCCCTAAACTCTAACTGAAGGAAAAACTGGAAATACAGCTCGAGACTCTTAGTAGAAAAAAAGAGAAAGGAATTGTTACTTTTGTTTCTGCCTTGTTTCTGGAGTGTACATAGTAGATTACATTCATTGACAGAGCTCATACTGGAAGGTCTACTGCCTTTAAAATTGTGAAACTGCTGTTTGGACCAACAGATCAGTGACAGTCAGGAAATTAAGCCTATATTTAAATACTGGTAGTGAGAGGACCAATTAAGCTGTTAACCTATATTCTTTTTTATGCAATATTTCTGTTTAAACCCATTTATTTGTTTTTCTTTGTGCAAGTGCAAAGCTCTGTGCATATTTAGTTTTACAAAATACATTGCTTAATTTCATTTATTTGAAGTAAAGAATTTTATTGTTCCATTTCAACTGTTAGCATCTTCATTTTGAAGAGTCACTGTTCAAGCTCCTGCTCCCATACCAATATTTAATAGTTAGCTTATATTAAGGGTAAACTGTAGTTGTGTTTTGGTATGCTAGAGGGGTCTAGCTGATGGCAACATCACTGTAAATAAAGGGAATAGGGTGTTGGTACTGAAAGTATGTCATTAATTTGTGTGCATGAATAGTTTTGAACATATTTTCAGGTATTGTTGGTAAGACAGCATTAAAAAGCACTGGGTTGGAAGCAAAGTTGATGAGATACTAGGTAGGCAATGACTATAATACTGCTCTGCAGCTTGTCACTGCTTATTTGGGTGTGACAGGTGATGGCAATTGCCTAAAGCAACAGTGCACATTCACTGTATATTCGTAAGGTCAGTCAACCTTTGCATATTATTTGGTGGTTAGAGGTACAGATCATAAGGTTATAACCCTTGACTGTCACACATGGTGTACTTTCAAAAGTGTATTCTGGGATGGCATTGCTTTATTAGCAAACTGTGACTCAGGTGTCTGAAAGTTGTGTCTGTGATCATCTTCTGTAGATGAAAAAGCATCACATTTTAATTAAATTTATTATAGGTTCATAGGTTCATAGGTAGGTACTAGGCTATCTGCTCCAGGGGCATTTATAAGCCTAGCCAGAATGTGTAGACTTTCGCCTCCCTTTTTTAAATTAGTTTCCTGGGCCTCTGTCTAGCAGGGCAATTGAAGTGATCCCAGGGGTAAATTTACAATTTCACATCCACTCGTCAAGATTTCTCTTCAAGAGAGTCAGTGAGGGGATTTGCCTAACATAAACTGGGATTCTATTCCAGAGCAAGGGAACTTTCTGGGACAGGAATCTATCCCTCCAGCATGTCCTGTTTATTGTTGTGCTGAGGTTTAATTCACTGGAGCGTATGGCTCTAAGAGATTTAGTTTTCTTGAGGTGGAGCATGTCCATTAATTCCGGGTTGGACATGGCCTTGTACGTCAGACAGAGATCACCTCTGGGCAGGCGGTAAGCAACCGAGTAGAGCTAGAGTTTCTTTAGTTGAGCTGCATAGGACATCTATTTGAGGCCCATGATCCTCTTGGTGAGGTACTTCTGTGGTCTTTCCAGCTGTTGCAGGTGTCAAGTAAGGTACATTTCAGATGGGTCATTGTACTCTATTATGGGCCTAATGAGTGATGAGTAGAGGGGTACAATGACCTTTCTTGACTTAGATGTAAACCCTTTCGTGATTAGGTGGGCTACATAGAAGGAATTTCTAACCACTTTGGCAATGTGATTATCAAAGGAGAGGTTGCTATCTACCTGGGTCCCTAGGTCCCTAATTATATCTGCCGTACTTAGTGGATTACCACCTATGTGATAATTTGTGGGCACTTTGTTTTTCCCAAAGGGGATGACTATGCATTTTTTGGCATTTAGCTTGAGGCCATGGTTCTGACACCAGGTATCTGTCTGTGTGAGGCCCTTCTGGAGGATGCCTGTGTCAGCCGGAGAATCGATTATGGCCCCCAGTTTGCAGTCATCTGCGAACTTGGTCAGCCATAGACCTCCCGTGCTTGCCTGTACCTCAGAGAAGTATTATTATTAATTTGTATTGTTAATGTGGGTCAGTGAATTCTAAATGAGTATATCATTTTTTTCTGTTTTCTGCTTCAAACTAATGCCAATCTAGCCATCTTTGGATTCCACCAGTAGTTACCCTTAGTAGAGGCAATTACAGCAAGAAAACAAGAACTTAGCCAGATATAAGTCATGACAGCTGGGCTGGAATGGCATTTTCTGTTACTGTTTCCCCTTCTTCCCATTTTCCACATGAGGTGGATGTGCAGTACGATAGAGTGTAATGTGCAGGCTTCGATCCACATTTGTTACAGACATCTTTATTGTTGCCTGTCTCCTACTTCCAGGTTTGATTGGTTCCGCACCCTTCAATTGTACATCTACTGGCCCAAGGAATTGATATACTGACTTCATGTTATGGCTGGATAGACTTTATATGTGCATGAAACATTTTAAGAAAGAACAGGGAGCTACAGAACACTGACAGTACACTCAGTAATGATAATTTAATTCCTGAAGAATTACATACATCATTTTTTACATTCTGCCATTTAGCAGATATATGATTTAATGAACCAATATTTGTCAAAACAAACTCTATGGCCCAGTCTGACAAACGGATATAAGATATGTGATCACATAAAATGTAAGACTTGCTCATGGTCATCATGCCTTTTCTTTTTGGAAAAGGATTACCTTTCAGTTTAAATATATTAGTTGGACCTTGTGCCCACACATCCCCCAGTGAGGGGACAGGAGGAGAGAATCCTCCTAACAAAATATTGTTTGCTGGTCACATTTTCTTTAGGTTTATTTGTTGAGTCACATAATATGAATCCTGCCATGATGGGATGATTTCTACAGGGGTTAAAATGAGTGCCCAAACCAGAAGATGCAAGTAAAAGCCATTCCTATTTTTAGTCTCAGTGTAAGTATGGGAGCTCAATACACAAACACATAGCTTCTTCATATGCAGCCTATTCAAGGCCAAGTGCACTATGGGTAGTATACCCTCTTGCAAGGTAGATAGACAATATCACTATATGGGCTGTTTACACAGACCAAGTTGTGGTTATCTGGCATCACTGTATCACCCCTTCTTTGATAGAATAACATTTTTTGTAATATAGAATCTTTACACATTTTTATGTTTATATTTGACATTAAAGTTAGGGATTCCATGTTGAGAACCAAATATACTGTCTACTATGTGGAAGGGTATGCAATTACTTTGGGATATCTTTGTATAAATGAACAGAGGGATCAACAAAATTAGTCTGGATTTTAATGCAAACAAGAATGTTGTTGTACAATTTTGTAAGAAAATTGCAGATAGCACACAGATAAGGACAAACAACAGAAGACAATTAAATAAACCTAGCTATCTATGTACATTTATGGAATAAATCTCACACTTTTATTTCATTGTATCTGCAGTACCAAGATAAGCAACTGTGGCTTTGCTACTGACACAGAGATGAATTATTACTACGGCATTTTGTAGTAGCCTTTATGAGTATTTTGTAATAACAATAACCACTTCTAATGAATCTTTTTGTACTTATTTTAATAAAAAGTAAATCCAGACAGAGGGGTTATAATGCTTTCAATAACCAAGATGAAGAAATGAAATCAGGAAAACTAATAACTGCAAAAAGCACCACCACTGCTCAAAGCGACTAATAACCAAAACCAAAGCAACGAATGTGGAACAAAATACACCAGCTGTTAAATTCCACAACTGATGTTTTAATAATGCTCTAAGATATCCACGAACTCCACATACATTAACGCTCTTAAAACACTCTGCGTTTTCGTCCACAAATACAACTGGACTTCATCAGATACAAAAATTCATTAAAATTAATGACATTTATATATATTTTTAAAAATATTTCTACCTATGTCAATAAAGTGCATCTCGTATCAACAAATCAGGCTTGCCACCACTCATTAATATTAATTACACACATAAAAACTAAATTATTTTAAAAATACTACCAATTTCCTTTAATACATATGTTATTATTAAAATCCTTCCACTTACAAATGTTATTACCATTCATTGTCTCATTAAAATGTATTTAAAACTATGAGAGTTTAGCATTTGATTTTTATTTTTGAATTATACCATTCATGTCTTTAAATATACATTAGGGATGTAAAGCATTTCGCCACCTACTGTCCTATTAAAAAATTACACCTTTGCTGCTTTTAATTTTAATAAAGGGGTTAAAGAAATATGCTCATTTAAACCTGGTATTTTTGTGGCTTCCAACTTTATTTGCCACCATAACTCCTTATATTCGAGCCATTCTTCCCATAATCCATTTACTTGTTCAATTATTAAAAATGAAAACTTTGAACCTATACATTCCTTAGTGTGTTTATATAAGGCATTTGTTTCTTTTTGTCTTGAGATGTCATATATATATGCTCATAGATTCTCCTCCTCAGGACCCTTTCTGTCTTTCCTATATAAAAAGAACTGCATTTTCCACATAAAGCGATATATACCACGCCTTGTGTATCACAACTATAATGTCCCTTACTGTTCATAATCATTTCCTTACTACTAAGGTATACCTCACTCTTATTAATTACAAATTCACGTTGCTTACAGTGGCCACATTTGTATGTTCCATTATTCCTATGCCCACTAATAGTACCATAAAGGTTATCATTACTCCCTGTATTGTTGTATTCCAAAATTTTCTTCATGTTTGAAGGGTTTCTATATACTACTTTGGGGGTAATTTTACTAATATTCTCTATATCCGTATATATTCAAAAGTTGTTCCACTCTCTCATAAATAAATCCTTTATCCTAGAGTTGGAAACATTAAATTCCAATATTAATGCCTGTTCATATACACCGTCATTTCCATTGGTGTTTTTATTCATAGTCATTCCTGTCATATCTATACCAGTTCCTTTTATAGGTTAAAATTTTGTTGTTCTACCCATTTCCACTTCCTTTCTAATGTTTTCCACAAAATTTCTAGGATATCCCCTTTCATAAAACAGCCTTTCTAAAATACCACATTCAGTGTAAAAGTCTTCATTTAAACTAGTCATATGACAACCCCTCACAAATTGTCCCTTTACTATGTTCTTTTTACAATGTGAGGGGTGTGCACTAGTAAAATGTAAAAAGGAATTACAAAAGGTCTTTTTCCTATAAATTTTAGTTTCCAATTTATTATTGATTTTATAAACTTCAACATCTAAATACTGTAAAGTATCCATGGATGTGGTATAAGTAAATTTCAAAAATTCAGTAGTTTGATTTATATACTTAAAAAACTCGTGGAATTTGTCAATACCTCCCGTCCAAAAAATGACTATATCATCCAGAAAACGACGGTATAATGATCAGTAATTACTGAACGGTTGGCTCTGATTTTCACAATGCCTTGTTAGAGGTTTTCAACAATTGTGGTCTTGATATTTTAAGGCTTGTCATAAAAGAAAATGTTCATAGGTTCATAGGTTCATAGGTTTATACTAGGCTATCTGCCCTAAGGCATTTATAAGAAAAATACTGTGCCCATTAGTTTGTTGTGCCTCTGTCCAGCAGTGACACAGAGATGATTCATCTCCCATCCACAGGTCTAGATTTCTCTTGAACAGAGTCAGTGCTCTGCCTCACATGGACCGGGATTTTATTCCACAGCATAGGGAGTCTCTGAGTGATAAATCTATCCCCAGCACGTCCCCTATTTATATCCGTGCTAAGGTTTAAGTTGCTTGCTCTAGTGGTTTTGGTGGATTTGGATTTTTGAGGTGGAGCATGTCCATTAATTCGGGTTGGACATGGCCTTGTATGTCAGGCACATGTCACCTCTACTGAATAGAGCTGGAGTTTCTTCAATCTGGCAGCATATGACAGATTTTTATCCTTTTGGTGAGGAACTTTTGGGGTCTCTCCAATTGCTGCAGATGTCGGGTGAGATACATATCATTGGTCTGATAGAACAATGACCTCACTAGATCTGGATGTGAATCCCTTCATGATCAGGTGGGCAATGTAGAAGGTCTTTCTAACCACTTTAGCAATGTGAGTGTCAAAGAAAGGCCACTGTCAACCTGGGTCCCCAGGTCCCTGATAACCTCTTCTGTGCTTAGTGGATTGCCACCTATATGGTAGCTTGGGGTTACCTTGTTTTTCCCGAAGGGTATGACTATACATTTTTGGCGTTTAACTTCAGGCCATGGCTCTGGCACCAGCTATCTGTTTCCGTGAGTCCCTTCTGAAGGATATCCGTGTCGATGCACTTTCCACTAGTTTGCAGTCATCTGCAAACTTTGTCAAAAGTCCTCCCATGTTGGCCTGTACTTCTGAAAGTAGATGCCAAACAATAACTCTAACCCTGTGGGTTCTGTCCTTAAGCCAGTTTGCAGCCCATCTTGTGACATATGGGTTTACATTTAAGCTGGTAAGTTTTTCTACAATACCAGTGGGGGGTATTGTGGCAGAAGCAACAAGGTCAAGGTAGGCTGTATGGACTGCCTTTCCCTCATCAATGGCCTTGGTGACTATTTCAAGAAGTCGACCAAGTTCAAAAGGCATGATCTTCCCTTGACAAAGCCAAACTGGGTCGGGTCCAATGTCTGCAAGTCCCTATATCTTTGTTTATGAGCTCCATTATGATCCTCTCCATAGCTTTGCAGACTAGACTTGTTAAGCTTATGGGGTGGTAATTACCAGGGTCCGTGGGCGCCACCTTTGTGGAGTGGGACCACAGTTGCCCGTCACCCCTCCTTGGGCACGTCATCCTGTGGTAAGGCTGAGATTAAACAGCTGCCTTATGTGCGGGTTTAATTCCTCATTTAGACACCATCCGGTCCCATTGATGCTATGTTTTAGCTTTAGAGAGAGCAGCTTTCTCCTGCGCATTTGAGATGTCCGGGAGGCTACACTCGGCTGCGATTGTTTTCTCTCCTTTAGGGGAGAGGGGTGAAGTTTGCACTGAACCTGTCTGCCAGTATGTTGGCAATGTCTGTGGGTTCAGTGATTTTGTATCATTTTGGACTAATTCTGAGCATATCTGTGAGTTTCCACCCAGGTTCCTAACAAAGCTGAAAAAGGCCTTATGATTGTCCTTTGAATCCATGGCAATTTTACTCTCAAAATTGGCCTTAGTTGATTTTATGAGTGTTTTACTAATAATGATCAGGGGTGACTTCCCTTTTATGGATTTTGTTCTATCATGTAATAGCTTTCTCCTCTTATTGTAAAGTTTGTTAATGGCTGGGGTCCACCAGACTGGATGTTTGCCCTTTGTGGAAAGAGTCTTGGTTTTATTTGGGATTGCCTGATCCATGCAGTCCTGGAGGTGTTCATAGAAGGTTAGGGTACAGGAGTCCTTGAAGGGAGAGATTAATGTTCTTGATACTTGTATTAAAAATGATTTATTACATGGAATTAGGGATGAAAGAGATAAATATTATAAAGTCAGAGATGATATTGATGGTAAATGTAGTGAACTTGTACAGAGAAAAATCAATAAATTAAGAAGGGATGTAGAGGAATATCAGAATGAGAGTAGCTATCCTAAGCCACCCTTTATGAGAGGGGACTATCATGGTGATAAAAATAAAAATAATAAATATAATTCTGTAAATAGGAACAATGAGGCCGATAGAAGGGAATGGACTGGAGGGGACTATGATTTTGAGTTCCCACCATTGGATAGAGGTGATAGACCTAATAATTTTTCTGATTATCAGGAGAATCAGAATTTTCAGAGAAGGGGGGAGAAGGGGGGGAGAAGGGGGAGAGGGAGGTTCTAGATACATTACACCCGGCCCCTACTTCGAATTTTAATATGGTTTTTAATTCTGGTTCTAAATATACATATAATGATTTTACAATATATAATTTTAGTGATATTCCTTTAGTGAGGGAGCATTTCGTTTTATTGAGCAAGGGATTAAAGTTCATTCCCTATACTAAAGGAGATGTTGTGAGAACTATAATGGATGCGAAATTATTTATGAGAAAAATTAATTTGAAAACTGTGATGTCTCAGAATATTAATAATGAGAACACTCCTCAGGACTCAGTTTTGGTTCATTCTTCTGTTTTTAACCCCCCTTTACATCCGCAAATTAAGAATTTTGAGATGGTTTTGGAGAAAGAAATTAGGAATATGTATAACCAAAGTGGTTACAAAACCAATCTCACTAAAGAAGAATATGAGATTTTGAACATACTTAAGAACAATACTGATATCAGAATAATGAAACCGGACAAGGGAGGGGGGGTGGTGATTATGGATAACATCATGTATGAAGGTAAAATGAACTGCATTTTGAGAGATGAAACTAAGTATATGTGTGTATCAAAAAATGAGGTAAATGTAGCATATTATAAAATCGATATCCTCTTAAAAGATATGTTTTTTGAGGGAATAATTGATAAAAAGACATATGAATATTTATACATAGCTAAACCAAGGATACCAATAATCTTTGGTATACCAAAAATTCATAAAGATATGGAAGACCCCCCTTTTAGACCCACAGTTTCTGCGGAGGGGTCTGAAACACTTCCTTTGGCCAAATATGTGGATGCCAAGGCTAAGCATATCTGTGCTGATAATAAATACAGCTTAAAGGATTCATGGGATTTGTTAAGAGACATTACTCCTGAACTATATAGTGATGAATTAATTTTTGTCACCATAGACGTTATAGACCTCTTTTCTTGTATACCCTATGAGGAGGGGTTACAAATGTTTGAGGAAGTGATATATGAAGATAGGAAGTTAACTCGGGTAGAAAAAAATGACAACCATGAGTTTAGTGGATATGGTACTAAAATTTAATTTCCTAATGTTCAATGGTGAATATTATCAACAGATACAAGGAGTTTCGATGGATGCAGCATGTGCACCCACATATGCAAACCTTGTACTGGCGAAATGGGAAGAAAAGTATGTATTACACTCCGTGTTCAGTAATTACTGGTCATTATACCGTCGTTTTCTGGATGATATAGTCATTTTTTGGACGGGAGGTACTGACAAATTCCACGAGTTTTTTTAAGTATATAAATCAAACTACTGAATTTTTGGAATTTACTTATACCACATCCATGGATACTTTACAGTATTTAGATGTTGAAGTTTATAAAATCAATAATAAATTGGAAACTAAAATTTATAGGAAAAAGACCTTTTGTAATTCCTTTTTACATTTTACTAGTGCACACCCCTCACATTGTAAAAAGAACATAGTAAAGGGACAATTTGTGAGGGGCTGTCGTATGACTAGTTTAAATGAAGACTTTTACACTGAATGTGGTATTTTAGAAAGGATGTTTTATGAAAGGGGATATCCTAGAAATTTTGTGGAAAACATTAGAAAGGAAGTGGAAATGGGTAGAACAACAAAATTTTAACCTATAAAAGGAACTGGTATAGATATGACAGGAATGACTATGAATAAAAACACCAATGGGTATATGAACAGGCATTAATATTGGAATTTAATGTTTCCAACTCTAGGATAAAGGATTTATTTATGAGAGAGTGGAACAACTTTTGAATATATACGGATATAGAGAATATTAGTAAAATTACCCCCAAAGTAGTATATAGAAACCCTTCGAACATGAAGAAAATTTTGGAATACAACAATACAGGGAGTAATGATAACCTTTATGGTACTATTAGTGGGCATAGGAATAATGGAACATACAAATGTGGCCACTGTTTGTAATTAATAAGAGTGAGGTATACCTTAGTAGTAAGGAAATGATTATTAACAGTAAGGGACATTATAGTTGTGATACACAAGGCATGGTATATATCGCTTTATGTGGAAAATGCAGTTCTTTTTATATAGGAAAGACAGAAAGGGTCCTGAGGAGGAGAATCTATGAGCATATATATATGACATCTCAAGACAAAAAGAAACAAATGCCTTATATAAACACACTAAGGAATGTATAGGTTCAAAGTTTTCATTTTTAATAATTGAACAAGTAAAAAGAGAAATAAGGGGTGGATTATGGGAAGAATGGCTCGAATATAAGGAGTTATGGTGGCAAATAAAGTTGGAAGCCACAAGAATACCAGGTTTAAATGAGCATATTTCTTTAATTTTAATAGGACAGCCTAATGTATATTTAAAGACATGAATGGTATAATACAAAAATAAAAATCAAATGCTAAACTCTCCGTTTATTTTATGTACCTCAATAGTTTTAAATACATTTTAATGAAACAATGAATGGTAATAACATTTGTAAGTGGAAGGATTTTAATAATAACATATGTATTAAAGGAAATTGGTAGTATTTTTAAAATAATTTAGTTTTTATGTGTGTAATTAATATTAATGAGTGGTGGCAAGCCTGATTTGTTGATACGAGATGCACTTTATTGACATAGGTAGAAATATTTTTAAAAATATATATAAATGTCATTAATTTTAATGAATTTTTGTTTCTGATGAAGTCCAGTTGTATTTGTGTTCGTGGATGTCTTAGAGCATTATTAAAACATCAATTGTGGAATTTAACAGCTGGTGTATTTTGTTCCACATTCGTTGCTTTGGTTTTGGAAATCAGGAAAACACTAAACTCCCACTCATTACTTTGCATTCTGTTCTTATCACCACTACTTGCCATCTTTCAACCCACCTCTAAGTCTCTCTGCCAATTTATTCTCATTGAAGTAAGAAATGATTGTTGGAGGCCATTGTCTAGTAAGCTATCAGGGTTTCCTGTATAAGGCCCAAGCCTCTCCCTGTATTGACTAACATGCACACTTGAATTTGTAAGGGGCTGCTGTAGTTTCCCTCTCCTATGTACATGTGCACATTGCCACAAGTGCATTCTCTAGTATGCTATTAAGTAACTGCACCTTGACAGTGCTGAGTATTCATCTCCAAGTCCATATGCTACATGAGGTACTATCCTTAAAAGTCAGCATTAAAGAGATGGGAGCACCTTCCGCCAATATAGGTGAACCAGCACCAGCTGCTCTCTTCCAAAGTCCATCTGCTAATCAAACTCAGGTCATCTGCAGTGTAGAAAAGTCTTTCCCCTATTATATCACAAAGCTGACTCTTTCTTTATTTTTAACTGTACCAGGTTGTTTAGAGAAAACGTGTTTAGTCTCATCTTGTACTTTACATGATGGACTAATAGAAGTATTATTAGAGCACTACTTTAAATAAATATCAACAACTGCTAAAAAAGAGAGGATAGCGCTCCTCCATTTATCAATGCTCTGGAATAAAATACCTTAGTATTGTGGTCTGAAAATACTAGCTAAAGGGCCAGATTCCAAAACATAGGAAGGCAAGAACTCAGAGTTTTCCTTTAGAATCTTGAAAGAGTAAAAGTTCAAAGCTTATAAGATTGAGACCAAGTACTCAAATCTTGTAAGCTCGAATCACAAAAAAGAAATGGGAAATGTTTTTTTTTTTTTTTTTTTTGCCAGAATCTGAATTGTGCAGGATCATGGCACATTGGGGATTAGGGTATTGATTTTTTCCCCACTGTTGGAATATATAGGTATCATGATATAGGGGGTGCAGGAGAGCTTGTCCCCCTGCAAAAACTGGAGTTTTTGTTTGTTTTTGAGCTTATAAGATTTAAACATCTGGGCTTGATCTTGTCAGTTTCAAGTTTTTAGACTTTTGGGATTCCAATATAGAAGTGAACTCACAGACCATTAATCCATAGAGTTACTTTAATACTTAAGGCTATTTTTAAATATGTATCTGCATGCCAAAGGTTGTATACATTTCAGAAAATGATATGGCAATATTTGTCATACATATATTATTGTAATTGCTGTACATGATTTATTGTACATGATTATAGGTTTGTATAATATACAGTTATTATACTAGCTATATGTGACACAGATCTATATGAAAGCTTGTTTCACTGAGAAAAGTGTAATAGTCCATAAGCAAACAAGTAAAAATAAATAAATGAAATGAAACAATTATGCTTTTATTCATTTGTTATATGTATCTTTGTAAATGTTTTTCTCTTAAGGAATTTATGTTTTCTAAAATCCATTAATTTTGAGTTTCTTTAATCATACTGAAACCAAAACTTTTCTACAGTCTATTGAATAGTCATAAAATATGCTTTAATTTATTGTTTTTGTAATTTTTTAAAATATTTATTTCTTGATTTCTAGTTCTTTATTTTTTTATTTTATTATATACTGCCCCTCCCAGCTCCATACAGCCCTTCATCTATTCTCCTGGCTTCTGCACCTGCCTAACCCCAGAGCCTATGATTTCTCCATACAAGTACACTTCAAGGAACTGACCTTCACAGTAACTCAATTACAACTTTGCAACATGACTAATACATCAGGGAGTTGTGTGCATAGAACATCATCCTCGTGGTGGTCATTCAAATTCCATAGGTTAGGAGAGTACCTAGAGCAGTGACAGCCAAGATCCTTGATAACATACATCTCCCTCTTGTAGCATAAACCTTTCTTTCACATCATCCCAAGAGATTATCCTCCCCAGTTGTTCCCAGAATTTTAGTTCCTTAGACTTCCTGAGGCAAGATTTAACCAATCCTTCTTTTTGGTTACTAGTTTCAGATAGTCATATAATGAATATCTTGATGGTGCAGAGCTTTAGTTATTTTCCTTTAACAAAATATTTCCAATCATCTAGGTTCATAGTTTCACAGGTTCTTACTAGGCTAGTGACCTTTGATGATCTTCAGGTGCCTAGCCATGCATTCCTATGAAGTCTTTTTTCCCTTGAATTGTACATTATGAAATAACACAGAGCAGTAGAACATTTACATATTACCCCTTTCAATAAAAGGCGAGATGTTTACTCTAGGGATGCATTTGCAGTTTCCCATCCATTCAACCAGTTTACAGTTGAACAGAGTAAGAGAAGTGCTTTGCTTTATGTGACAAGGAAGATGATTCCAAAGAAGTGGAATTCTGGCTGATACATATCTATCCGTCCAATGTGTTCTTAACACTGGCTTTTCTTTCCTCAACAAGTAAATGACAAAGAGGAGTGGCACAAGGACAGAGCCCTGGAGTATACCACTGGTGACAGGTCTTTTGGAGGAGATGAAGTCACATACCTTATATATCTTATATAGAATATGCTATTTTTCATCAGAATCTCCAATCCCTTTCCCCTTTCATCCTCATAAAAGCCTTTTAAAATCTATTAATATCCCTGATATTTTAATGGAATCTTTGTCTATTTGCTTTGAGTTGGAGTACATTTTACAAGTCCTCTCTCCACCTTCTGCAGCTTGAGCTTCTACACTAACATTTACTTTTGGATATTGAGTTATTCTCAAAAAATATTTGCTTGAGTGAAGCTTTGCTTCCTTCAATTATATACTCCAAATGCTCCACTATCTTTTGGTTGCTTTCTGTTAACCACTGTGTTTCTATTAATGATAAGTTTACCCTTTTGCTTCATAAGGTCTTTAACTCTAATAGCACTTGCAAATATAATCTATTAGTTTCTTTTTAGTTTGGAATATATTTAAGCTCTTTTATATTGTCCTCCAACTCTCTGCTAAGTCTCCCTTACTCGTGTCCAGTATTCTCTGTAATTCCTCTCCTTAACTCCTTTATGTTTATCCGAATATTTTGGAAAGTCTCAGTGTCTAGTTCTGTTACCCCATTCTGGCACTTAGGAGGTTAAAACTGGAGTATGAGCTGTTAAAACTATTAGATGTGTTTCAAAAAATTCCACCAGATTTACATATTGCTGTAATATATCACCTGTTACTGCACCTTTGAGAAAAATAAGTAAATTCCCTTCTGGTAGGCACATCCATCATCCCAAAAACCTTCATATAAGAATTTAGAAGCCTACTCCCATAGAAAAATTAAATATTCTTGGTCCTTTGAAACATTGTTTTTCTGGATCTGTTTTTTTTAAAACAAGAAACATCTTTATTAAATTATCACGCATATATAGGCAATCATACATTTATATAAAAGAAAACAAACCATATTGACAATTTTAGTTGTAAACATTATACATCACAGACCAGATTGACATAATTGTAGATGCAAACATTATGCACTTATAATCTATCCAGTCTTTGCCAGTCAAACGTTATTTATTTATTTACATTTTTTACTGGGTAGTGTCCAACTGGGCTGGTGGACCGTTTTCAGTGGAGACCCGAGAGAGAAGCTCCACAATAAAAAAAAGATATACAGTACTACATTAGTAAGAAAAAGAATATTTCTTGTGATCACCAAATTTTCAAGCAAAAGATTCAAATAATATTCTTCATTATAGTCATCATCATCATCATCTTCTTTCGGCTGTTCCCGTTAGGGGTCGCCACAGCGGATCTTCTGTTTCCATTTCTTCCTGTCCTCTGCATCATGCTCTTTTACACCAGCCGCCTGCATGTCCTCTCTCACCACATCCATAAACCTTATCTTAGGCCTTCCTCTTTTCCTCTTACCTGGCAGCTCCATCCTTAGCATCCTTTTCCCAATATACCCAGCATCCCTCCTCAGCACATGTCCAAACCAATGCAATCTCGCTTCTCTTGCTTTGTCTCCAAACTGTCCAACCTGAGCTGACCCTCTAATATACTGATTCCTAATCCGGTCCATCCTAGTCACACCCAGTACAAATCTTAACATCTTTAACTCTGCCACATCCAGATCTGACTCCTACCTTTTCGTCAATGCCACTGTCTCCAACCCATATAACATAGCTGGTCTCACTACCCTCTTGTATACCTTCCCTTTCACTCTTACTGGTACCTGTCTGTCACAAATCACTCCTGACACTCTTCTCCACCCATTCCACCCTGTCTGTACTCTCTTCTTCACCTCTCTTCCACACTCACCATTACTCTGAACTGTTGATCCCAAGTACTTAAACTCATCCACCTTTACCATCTCTGCTCCCTGCATCCTCACCATTCCTCTACCCTCCTTCACATTCACACACATATATTCTGTTTTAGCCCTGCTGATCTTCATTCCTCTCCTCTCTAAAGCACATCTCCACCTCTCCAGGGTCTCCACAACCTGGTCCCTACTCTCACTACATATCACAATGTCATCTGCAAACATCATAGTCCATGGGGCCTCCTGTCTGATCTCATCTGTCAACCCATCCATCACCACATTATAAATGTAAAATCCAGGGATCTGGATAACTAATTAAATAACTGATAATAAGCAGTGAGCAGACCTAGACTGAGAAGCCATGCAACAGTGGTATAGAAAGTAAACATTTAGTGTCTGAATTTTAGAAAATGTACAAACCAAAAGACTGTGCAGAAGCAATTTGAGGAAAATACTAAGGATATTAGCTGTACTAGAGGAAAACAGTATAGTAGAGATAAAATGAGTATAGGAGAGAGGAGTTATCCAGGCGTGGAACAAGGGCAAAGCCAGTTGCTTTTAAGATGATCTTTTAATTTTGTTTTAAATGAAGAATAACAAGAGCATTCCAGGACTTAGCTACTTTATTTGAGTAGAGGGAGTCACCATAGTAGTTATGCAATTGTGTTATGGCCTGTTGGAAGATCTAAGGGACCTGCTGTTTACCTGTAGTTGGAATAAGGTTGAAATTGCAGGGCAGCTATGAGGGTTGTGTGAGATTTTGTGGGCTATGGTTAGTTGGTTTATGGTTAACAGGTTAGGGAGTTCTAGCCAGTTTATTTGAACAAGAGCAGAGCAATGATGGGTTTTATGAGGGTGGTTTGTGGTAAACTTTGCAATTTTATTATAGCAGGATTCAAGGTTGTGCAGGTCTGTCTTATGTAAGCTGGTAAATATATGTGAGCAGTAGAGAAGTATATAGAATAGTTGTGATCTTGCAGTGGCTAGTCTGGCTTAGAGTGTTAGGTATGGCTTGGCCCTGTAGAGAGCACCAAGCTTGAAGTTTACTTTTTTGAAAGTTTGATTAATGTGAATATCAAATTTAAGATGGTCATCTGTTGTAATAACTAAGAGTTTAGCCTGGTTTGTTAGCTCAATTATGGTACCATTTGTGGAGTGACGAGAGAGGGGTAGGTGGTTGACTTGGTAGTTTTGTTTCTGAAGATTATTCATTTAGTTTTATTTGGATTTAGAATGAGTTGGTGGTTTGATAAGAATGATTCAACTTCTAGAAAAGCTTTTTGCATCTTTTCTTTTAGTTCTTGTGGGGAAGGGGTGGAGCAGATAAGGAAAGTGTCATCAGCATATTGTATGGTAGAAGCTAGTTGGGTTGCTGTATTAAGATTATTAGTAAATATGATACAGAAAAAAGGGCCAAGTATAGATCCTTAGGGTACACCAGTGGCAGCCGGCAGTAGAGGGGACAATTTGTTTTTCCATTTAGTAGCCTGTTGACAGTTTGATAGATAACTGAGAAACCAAGATGGGGATGCTGGACTTAGGTTCTATGTAGCGAGTTTGTTTAGCAATAGTTGATGGGAAATGGTGTCAAAGGCTTTTGACATGTCCTAAAAAATTGTAGATACTAGTTGTCTCTTGTTCATTAGGTGGTGAATGGTATTGGTGAAGGATAATAAGGCTGTGCTAGTACTATACTGGAGTCCAAAGCCATGCTTGGAATCTGATAGGAGGTTGTTGGTGGTAAGGTGGTTTAGGAGTTGTAGCTGAATACATTTTTCTAGGATTTGGGCTAAAGGTGGAAGGATGGCTATGGGGTGATAATTTGAGATTTCTCTGGAGGGGCCACCCTTGTGGAGGGAGATAATATGAGCAATTTTCCAGAGGAGGAGCACATAATGTTTGAAGACAGAATGACTAATATAGAGACAGGATAGGCAATGGATGGAGCAGTAATTTTTAGGAATTCGTTAGGAAGTTGGTTGGCTGCTAGGCGGCAAGGTTTTAGTTTGCTTAGTAGCTTTTTAATGTAGGATGTTTGAATCGGTTTAAAGGATATGGAGTTAGTAGAACTAGAGCTTAGTGAGGGGAGTGTGAGGGGCAGTTTATTGTTGGCAAGCAGGGAGGAGATAGCGTTAATGAAATGTGAGTTAAATTGCGAGGCTAAGGGTGTGATGGTATTGGTTGTAGAAGGAGTGGAGGTGGTGAATTTACCAGGGTTGAGGAGAAGGTTTACTGTTTGCCAGAATTTTTGTGTGTTGTGAAGGAACTTTTGTTGACAGGTTTGGATGTAGTGCTTTTTATCACTGTTAATTTTTTTCTTAGTCTGGTTTCTTAGTTGCTGATAAGTGGTGAGGTTGGATTTGTCTTTGGTGGACAGATGTAGAGCCTTGGCTCTGTCTCTTTATTTAATTAGTTGTTTTGCCTCATGGGAAAGCCATGGTAGTTACTTGGATTTGGAGCATATTTTTCTGGTGTGGGCTAGGCTATTTAAGATTTCAAGAAATTTGTTGTTAAAGAATTCAACTGCAAGGTCCAGGTTTAGGGTTTTTTTAATGGGGAGGTTGTTTCCAGGGGGCAGATATGTGGCAATGATAATTATGGTTTATGTGGATTTATTATGAGGTGGGTGATGAGAATTTCTGACTTGGGGATGTCAGGGGTTGTACAGTTTAATTTTTCTAGTTTTAGTGGGTCTTTGAACATGACTGCTACACCACAACCTCTTTTGCTTAGCCTATCTTGTCTTATAATGTTATAGCTGCTGAAGGTAATTTCAGAGTCCTTGATGTGAGATTTTAACCAGGTCTCTGTTATAACAGCTATGTCAGGAGAAGAGGTGTCTTGGACAGCATGAAATTCACTAATTATATTGACAAGGCATCTGAGGTTGAAATTGGTTATTAATAGGTCAGATTTGGTAGGTTTTTCAGTTTGGTGATAGCTAGATTGTATCTAAAAGTGGGCAGTTTGGGTTTGTGGTTTGTATATGTCTGAAAGAATAAAGGAGAGAGTTGGAGGTATTGTACAGTTGTGGGCAGATGTACCTATAAGGCATGGGAGGAGGCTGTAGATTTGTGTTTGTGCTTGAGGGTATAGGTAATTATTGTTAACATAATGGAGATTGGAGGCTTTGTAGGCTAGGAATAGAAGGCCTGTTAGAGTACTGTAGTAGGAAATGTAGTAGAGTTGCATATTTGATGGAATGGTTTAAGGGGTGGTGTTTGTGTAGAGGGGTTGAATAGTTTGGGAGGGGTGGAAGTTGTAGTGTACATATAAGAAATGAGGGGTGGGACTGGGAGGTAGTGGGAGTAATTGTAGGTGTGTTTGGAGGGGTGGGGACAGGGTGGGATTTTGAGGCTGATAGGTGAGAAGACAAAGTGGTTGAGGTATGATTAGGTATATATGTAATGAAAGTGGGGTTGTATGGGAATGGGGGTAGGGTAGGGGAGCGGAGTGAACCAGAGTGCAACGAGGGCAAATGGAGTGGATTTGCGCGAGTCTCAGAATGCTGAGAAAAAAAAAAACAGTCTCCAAGTATGAGTAACACTGTTTGGAGAGGAACCTGTGAGCAGGTAATGTGGATTTGGTTAGAGCAGACAAAAGACTGAGATTACAAAAGAAATGGCAGAAATAGCATCTGTGGCAGTTTGTCATAAAGCCGTGAGAAGAACTTTGGTAGCTATGACATAGCTCATTCAAATCCTAACTTCTTTTAAACCTCATTTTTCCTCTGCACATACTGTTCCCACAATTTCCATTTCTTCCTACGTAACTTGTTCCTACCCTTTTTATAAGATCCCAGTTTCAGTTGTTTTATCTCTGTTACTATATTCACTGATTCTAGTAAAGTTGGTTAAGACTTTGATTTCCATTTTCTAGTAATTCCTTTTTTGGCAGCTACCATAATTAGACTTAGCAAGGCCTTACTATGTCTAGGCAATTCTGATTCTGTATCATAGCTCAAAAAATAATTTCCTTAATTACACCAATTTGCTCACCCAGTATCTCTGACAGAACAGTCTGAAGGAATCTTTAAAGTCTGCCAACTCGTTACACTTCCTGAAAATATGTCCCCATTTCCCTGTTTCTCCATGCTTCACATCTCCAACATTTGCCATCTACCTGAGGAAAAATTCTTTGGAGTCTACTTGGGGTATAAAAATACCTATGCAAACACTTCCAAGCAAACATCCTAAATCTTCTAGACTTTATTGCATATTTGGGAGACATACATATATCCCCCATTGTTTATTTGTGAATTGTTTATCCAAGATCTCTACCCATTCATTTCTAACTTCTTCTGATTGATTCTTATAGTTAGCATGCAATATTTTGTATACTCTACTAACTATTCGTTTTTAACAGCAGCTTCTGTTCTAGATTTTACTAAAAAACTCGACCAGTGCTGGTCTTTTTGCTTAGGTTCCCCTATTTCTTTTTCTTTGCCTATACTCTGATATCAATCCTTGATAGGGAAAGCAATCTCTATCCTGCAGTCCAAATAAATTATTGGCCTCTTTCCATTCTCTTACTTTCCCCTCTTTAATTATTTGCTCCAAATATCTTGGCTCTTTTACCAGTTTTGTCCAATAAATTCCAGCTCCCTCTTGCCTATTGCCCTCCTGAGACATTGTCTCTAGATGTGACACTATTCCAGTCCCTGGCTATAATAAGCATTCCCCATTGGCAACTGATTATCTCATTTAATAAAGTTTTTAATTCATTCTGTCCAGTTATAGGAGCTATATAAACACATGCTGGGATCATCCTTTTCCCTTGCTAATGGCTTCTTATTATCAAGTATCTAACCAAGGGGGTCATTCTTCTCTTCCTCACTAACAACAAAAGCTTCTCTGGTAATACGTTAATATCATTCACATCTTTCTCACCTCCTCTCTAAATCCCTTCTTTATTTATTCCTCTCCAGCAGGCACATAGCTAGAATGGGGCAGAGGGGGAGACATTTTAGAGATCACGATCAACAGATATTGATCAGTCTTTAGTGCATTACTGGTATTCAGAAATGAATTCCAAAGTTGCATTTGCAGTCACAACTGAAGCACTTCAGCACTAGATAAGTGGCATAAACTAAAAAAAATATAGAAAGTAGTTTGTTGCAGCTTTTTTGTTTTGCTCCTCAAGTACTTTTTTCTTTTTTTATATATGCTACTCAGCTTAAATTTGTGAGGGGGTGTGCCAGAATATCTAGTTACACCTCTGCTCTATGGTCACAAAATGATTACTACTTACATATATGTGATTTTCAGTTCTTGGAGTTGCCACCAAAATGATTACTATTGAAATATTTTTGAGTAAGGGTTACCTGAGAAGAAGTATACATGTTTTTGAAGCCGTGTATAAACTGAATTGTGCAATAACACACATCGGTTTAATGAAAGAGTTCCTTAAATTACCACCCTGGAAATTTCAGACCAAAATTGTACACAGTTAAAAAGTTAGAATGCTGCACAGCTATCAATTAGTTAAAATGAGTGGGAAAAATATTTTACATTAAAATAAATTACAAAACATATAATTATCATACATAAACTACTAAATGTAAAGTTCAAACTGCAAAAAAAAAAAAAAAAAAAAAAACAGAAGCCCATTTTTATAAGTGTAATACGGCTCTTGGGATGTGCAAGCTATAGAAATTACAGCACATCCAGGGGTTGTTAGGCACTTACCTTTAAGGCTCATGTTTCGCAATACTTCTAGAGATGCAGTAATATTTGTTCTATACACAGACCTTTGTTTCTTGTTTCATACACATTTATATTACAACCACGGCCTTCTGTGCTTCATATCATTATGAGCATTAAGTAAGCAAACAAGTAGTCGGCAGTGAGTCCCCTGTCAGTAGACACTTGAAATAACTATGTTAAATACTTTAGCATGCCAAGTCTATATTAGTGGTGTACCAACCGTGTCTGTGCTCAGTGTAGTTCAGTTACAATCTCTTTAACAACACCTGCCCTTACTCCAAACACAGACAATAAATTATCGATAGTAACAGTACTACAAAGCAATGTTTCAATTTAGGAAGTCCCTGTTGCAATGCAAATGTTTGTTTTAATAAAATGCCCATTCAAGCACATATACAGGGAATAAACCAGCATATGCCAGACCTCTGTAAGCATGTTATGTACAATGCATGCACCTATATGGTGTGTTGTATTATACATGTGTGGCACATAAGTATTTCCACCCTTGACTGTATGTCTTGCTTTGCTGACATTAGGTAATGTGCTAAACCTGGTAAGCCTTATATCTGACACACTACTATTGATTAGTAACACAAACTGCATGATGTATGTTTTCATGGTGTGGTGTGTTTTTGCAACACTTACATAGGGGCACATTTCTGAGTATCATACTGACATGCCTGCTGGCATAGCAGCTGGATGTCATACATATTTCTGCTTTTATACAGTAGACACAGTGACCTGGCATTTCTGCTTTCCATAGGAAACATGTATAGACTCTATTTCTAACACTGTATAATATGCCTTGTGCCATACAGATTACTTCTTTTTCCTGCTGCATAGCCGAATACACAAAAATCAGTACTACAGAGAAACCCCTTCCCCAACTGATAGCCGCATAATGTTGGTGATGTGTTTCCCACAGTACACATGTAATACTTTAGCTTCCTTCTGTAGTACAGGTATCCACACTCATTGTTAACCTGTTACTGTCTGTGTGCTTTGTTTGGCTGTTACTACAACACATACTGGTATTTACTATACTAGGTGAAGGCAGGTTCGAATCTATCTTCCTGAAAATGAAACTATTTTATCAGAGGAATTGCCCTTTCTCTTAAATGTGCAGTTTGGAGTAATAATAATTCTGTGATGTACTAGGGTGTCCACCTCTACAAGGAGATTAGAGGACTAAACTACAGACAATCTTTATTTTTCCAGTTTGTCAGGCTGCTACTTCAGATAATCATATGGCATTCAGTGAATGTGGCTGCAGTGAAAGCTCTGATAATCGATAGGACCTTATACATGTGCTTACAGATACACTATTTATGCCACACTCTGTTACTTATGATGTCTGTGGACCATGCCACTGCTGCTTACGTTCACTGGACATTCTTCAGTGCTAGATGTGGATGACATGCTTCCCACAGCACTGTGTGCCTTAATATGCATGTATTTACAGAAGTACAGGAAGGTAGTACATTTGTGCTGAACATTTTTTCATTATATCATTCCTTATGCTGCTCGCTTGTTAATGTGCCTTGTTTAGTCCACCTTGCATTATCAGTACTAAATCTGCATGTTTTTTCATGAAGAGTCTGTTTCATCACTGTACTTTTTGTTATAGTATTGTTATTTACCTGACAACATGTTTTGTTAAGCCACTAGAGATGTTTTTTTCTTTTTCAGTTCTGTATTTGTCAAGACTTTTTTTTTCCAAGTAAAGATACTAGAAAGTAGGTGGCTAGGAATATCTTGCAGCATAGATCAGGTTTTGCCAGACATTTTTCTTTAGATATCTTTGCTTGGATGCGATTATATAAAATGAGTGCACAGTTACTGTTCATATTGTTTTAAGGTAAATGGCATAAATCCTAAAAAATAATGCAGGCCATGCTGTTATTTTGCCAGTTCCCAGATTCTGAAATTATTCCATGTAAACTGAGACAGGCAGGATTAATAATTAGGCTGAAGCTTATTTTAGGAGGAAGGTAGTTAGTCTTACTTTGTTATTGTGTTGAACAGTTTTATCTCGGCTTTTCAATAGTCTTTGCTGTGAAGCTTCCAGCTGAGCTTTCAGAATTTGGTTCTGCCTGATGCTATCTTGTAGTTCTTGCCGTAACTTGTCCTTTTCTTTGCTGAACTGTACCTCCGGCTCCTGTAGTGTGTCTTGAGACTTCCATGAGTGCAGCTCTGACTTCTTTTTTAGCTGCGTTATCTTTACAGAGAGAGAAAGAGAAGGGAGAAGTTTTAACACTGAACATCATCTCACTTACAGATTTATGTTATTTACTTTATTTTATTAACATAGGTAAACTACTGATCAAAACTGACCAATTTCAGTCTCATCACAGAAAATACAAAAAAGAAAAAAATGTACAGTATTAGACATGCATGCACTAAAACAAAGGCACAGAATACATTTATAACACTTGAATAGGAGAAGTTGAGAGTGAATCAGATGATAAGTATAAGGCAAATACATTTGGGACTTCGTATATAGAGAAGATTGGGCTATTTGATCAGACAGATGTAATTGCATTTTGCTTGATTTTTAAGTTGAAATTATAGTTGAGCACAGAATTTGGAAAAGGACAGTGTGTCTTTGAGATTGGTGGGAAGATATTCCTAGAGTATGAGGACTAGTAGAGAGAAGCAATGGTCAGTGGCATGCAGTTTGGACTGGGGGAGTTGTAATAGTGGGCCTGATTAGAATGTTTGGCTCTCTGAGTTATAAAATTGTAATATATATATATATATATATATATATATATATATATATATATATATACATACACACACACACACACACACATATATATATATATATATATATATAAATGCGTGTGTGTGTGTGTGTGTGTGTGTGTGTGTGTGTGTGTGTGTGTGTGTGTGTGTGTGTGTCTGTATGTATGTATATGTATAGCTGACAGCATTGTTGTCAAGTTACTATATTAGTTACCTTGCCTTATAAAAGTTGTTATGGGCTATGTTGATTGGAGAAATTAGTGAGAGTTTAGAACATGGAAATTAATAATGAATTTTATATATATATATATATATATATATATATATATATATATATATATATATATATATATAACATATAATGCTTGCTGCATGCAATAAGTCACTGCTCAAATTTCAGGTCCACAGAGTACACGCACAGGAACTTACTCCTCATATGTATAGGCCCACATCTGCTATGCTTATGAATGCAGTTATCAGAACGTGGCACCAGATATTTAGTTCAAGCTGCAATAAAAGGATCTACTCAGAACTGCAAAAATCAGGTACAGTTGTATCAAATTCATTTGGCATAAGGAAAACGAAGAAGGACTTATGGTGCAAGCCAGCCTTGTATTAGTACTAGGCAATGCAACGTATCATGAGGGAATACTACCAGTTTTCCAAATGGAACTGCATTTGGCTGTCTAGTGATTTTTCTCTAGTATGAAATCTACGCCATCAGACAGTGTTGGCACCATTGCTTGGTTCTTAACATCATTATTAAGAAGTACAAGGAAACGCAAAAGTAATTATATTAGAGACTTAATGGATGTTATTTTACTTATAGAACCAATTCTGCTTCAAAGACCATGCAGAATGCCCTGAAATAGCAGAAATGCACTCTGCAATATCAAATAAACACTGTGTCATCAAATACGGAATCCAGTAACTGTTAGCAAAACAAACTCACATAACAAAATGCAAATGTCACAAGCTAAAGTCAGGGACAGTATCTGAAGCTACTCTGTCATCTGCATCTTAAGAAAGGTCTTTTCAGGATGCAGTGACTATAATTACAAAGCTTACAGTTACAGTATAAAATTCTCAGCAGTATGAAACATTCCCAAAGGATGACAACAAGATTAACACATGTGCAGGGCAGTAATCTTCAGTACCAACAGCAGCAGTTTATGGAAAAGACTGAATAACAAAATCCTGAACCTGAAAGATAAAAATTGAAGACAGCATATATTATAATAATGGCAGCCTTTCCAAAATATAACTTTGTTACCTACTGCAATGGGATTTACCCAATGGACCTTATTCCAGTTTATCTGTATCCATTTGTTAGTCAAATAAGTGACCTAGTCCAATCAGACCCTTTTCAGCCACAAACCAGGCCTCAATGTCAAGGGAAAAACACAGTATACATTTTTAATTTAGACTAGGCAAATAACCAACATCTTTTTAGGAGGAAACCAGAGTGCTCAGAGACAGAGACAGAAACAGCACACAAATTCCAGACAGTGACTATGGATTAGGACTGAAATCCAGACCCTGGTGTTATGAGGCACAGATGTTAAACACTGAGGCACATAGCTTGCTTTGGTCTATGTTATACAGGTCCATAGGTTCATAGATGTTTACTAACCTACCACCAACAAGGGCTTTTTTAAACCTAGCTATGCAGCCAGTATCTCTGACAAGTTCTGGTACCCTTGATAAGTGTAAGTAGGGGCTTGGGAGATGAAACATTTACAAGCAGGGGCCTGGGAGATGAACCATTTACAGGCTGTCTGTGTCCATTAGAGACATAGGAGCCAAGCCAGGGAGGAATTTCCTGTTCCCCATCCAGTTGTCCAAGTTACACTTGAATTGGGTTAGAGAGGAACTCTGCTTCACATGGATGGGGTGCCTGTTCCAGAGATGAGGTAGTCTCTGGGATACACATCTGTCTTTCCAGTAGGTCCTATTTATATCACAGGCAAGGTTTAAGTCTTTAGAATGGGTAATTCTGGTGCTGTTTGTTTTGCTGATATGCAGGAGCTTCATCAGAGTGGGGTCTGACAATGCCCTGTATGCCAGGCAAAGATCTCCCCTCAACAGCCTGTAGGAGACAGAATACAGGATAGGACTTTGAGGCAGTCTTCATAGCACATTTTATTTATGTTCTATATTCTTTTAATGAGGATCCTCTGTGGGCTTTCCATTTGTTGGATATGCCTGGTTAGATACATACCAAAGTGGGCATTGTACTCAATGATAGGTCTGAGGAATGCCAGATACAGTGGAACAATGACTTCCTTGGACCTAGATGCCATACCTTTGTTTATACTGTAGACATGTGATGGTCAAAAGTTAGATTACTGTCTATATGTGTCCCTAAATCCCTGACTACTAGGTCAACTCTAAGGGGTGTGTTTTCAATATGATAGTTACCAGGGATGGATGACTTCCTGAAGGATACTATTATGCATTTCTTGGCTTTTAGTTTTAGTCCATGGCTCTGACACCAGTTGTTTGTCTGTGTCAGCCCTTCTTGGAGAACATTTCTGTCAATGTGGAATTCAGTAACAGCTCCTAATTTGCAATCATCTGCAAATTTAGTCAGTCAGAGACCGCACTGACATTGGCCTTGATTTTGGAGAAGTAAATGCCAAAAAGGAGTGGACCAAGAACTGATCCCTGAGGGACTCCACTTGTGACTGGCCTTCTTGCAGAGGTGGACTCCCCAATTTTAACTTCATGAGTCCTGTCTGTGAGCTGGTTTTCTATCCAACAGGTGACATACAGCTTTATACCCAGTCTCTTGAGTTTGTCAACAATGCCCAAGAGGGGTATTGTGCCAAATGGCTTGGCCAGGTCAAGGTAGGCAGTGTGAATCATTTTGCTCTCATCCATTGCTTTGGTGCCCTTCTCAAAGAATTCCACCAGGTTGAGTAGGCATGACCTGCCCTTGAAGAAACCAAACTGGGCTAGGTCCAGTGTCTGGAGGTTTACTCTATCATTACTGATAATTTCCATGGCAATTCTTTCCATGGCTTTGCATGTAATACTAGTGAGACATATGGGTCTGTAGTTTCCAGGGTCTAGAGATGGCCCACCTTTGTACAGAGGGATGACTGTTGTTCTCCATTCATGAGGCACGAAACCTGTTTGGAGGCTACAGTTAAATAGCAATTCCACAGGGCCTGATAGGTCATGTTTCATGCTATTTAGAAGGCATCCCGTGATACTGTCTGGGCCCATTGATGCAGTGTTCTTGGCTTTAGAGAGAGCATTAAGGACCTATTCCCTAGTAATAGCAGGGGAAGTTATGTTTGATGGTATTTCCTGAGGGAAGGTTGAGGGGGAGAGAGGAGTAAGTTGGAGCTGAATCTGTCAGCCAGCATGTTTGCTATATCTTCTGGCTCAGTATAGGTGGCTCCTTTTCCAATGAGCTCTGCACCCAATTGTGTATAATATTTGTCACAATGTGTTATCTAAGTTTTTATCTTTTCTGTTTTTGTACAATCTTCTGAGATTGTATTCTTTCCATTGACATTCTATTATTTGGATGTTTCATGGGCATGGCAGCAGTAAATGTGATGACTATATAAAGCATACAATAGTGCCTAATCTGCAAAACACTACAATGATTAGAAAGAAATATCTGATGTCTTACCCACTAATGTTGCAAAATGAGGGGGAACAGATGTGACTAGATAGGAACATTCCATATCCATCACTGGCAATTCTTTCATTTGATAATTATCTCTGCTATGGTTCGCTGATGGGCTCTTAGGTGACTTAGTAATCCAATACTGACCCATTTGTAGACCAGAGTATGTGATGTACCTTTAAGAAGCTTTCCAGTCAGCAGACGCATGCATAAGTACTGAGCACGTTCAAGCTACAGCGCTATTTTGTAGTGAGTTGCAGAAATGTAAGCATGTATATATGTACTAGTCAGTCAGTTAGTTAATTATGTTTTATGTTTCTGCTATCCATCTTAATGTGTTTGTATATAATAAAATACATAAACGAACACCCAACCCTGTTCGTCTTATTCAGCTATACAAGACAAACAACACCACTGATCTGTCCACATCAACTGCAGATGCTACCTTGTGGAAGAATTGCCCACTGAATGGAATTCTTTTCTTTTCCTTTATGCAGTTTTGTTGTCCTGGCAAGAAGTCAGCTTTGAATACAGAATTTGTTCTGAAAGTGAAAGAGTTAGTTATTCAAATTCAGTCTCCAATCCAACATAACTAACAAGCACTATCTCATTGTGAAGTCCTGCTAAAAACACTGACGTTAATCTGGAAGCCTTTCTACATGATGCAGAGAATTTTCTGGCGGCATTGTTAATGACAGTTCTCCAGGCTCTTTGGGTGATGTTGGTAATTCATCCAGGTTTTATATCAACAAGGAAAGGAGGACTAATAACTTATTTATTTATTTATTTTCTTGTTGACATTTGATTACCAGGAAAATCTGAATGGGTAGGAGAGAAAAGCTCTAAAATATTACAAAACATTTTCAGAACAATAATTTTACAGTCTTTAAAAATAATACAAAAAACAATTACAGTGTAGATAATTATACCAAATTAAACATAATATGAAAACAATGGTTAAGAATAGATACAAGTTACAAGATAATGGTTTAGTAGTTAGCGAAATTTTAGCCAGCTTATAGAGAAATTAAAGCTAAGTTAGTATAATACAAACAGGAATTGCAATATGAAGTGAGGGAAAAGCCGGCTTGTGGTGTATTTAGAGAGAAAGCTGGGGAAGAGTAATTGATAGAAATAAGGACATGAATGTAGAAGGAAGAGTAAGGAGATGTAAGGTATGAATAGGTATTTGTTCACATTTAGCAATACAGTTTATCCTGGTGTTGAGCAAGAACAGAGCAAGGTTTTGCCTAAGAAGTCTTTCAGAATGTTTTTTGAAGGATGGGAGGGGGGAAGTGTATTGATTTGATAGACAACAGATAAGGAGTTCCAGGCCTTAGCAACATGGTGCGAGTACAGACAGTTTTTCATGAGTTTTAATTATGCAATTTTGTATATGCAGAACAAATTTAAGATTATCATCCAATATCATCTCTAATAATTTGCTATTAAAAGTTACTTCAATGGTTGTACTATCAAGAGAAAGGACTTTAAATTTTGACTTTTCATGGGAGAGGGACTTGGGAGAAAAAAAGTAGCAGTTTGTTTTTTTAGGGTTGAGCATGAGTTGTAAGTTACAAAGCCATGTTTCAGCTGCTGTTAAATCTTCATAAGTAATTTTTTTGAGCTGTTCCATGTTGTTAGATGTACAAATGAGTGTGGAGTAATCTGTGTACTGTATTAGGGAGGCCTATTACGTGGATGTGTGGAGGGTGCTGGTGAGAATGTTAAAGAGGAGGGGACCAAGGACAGAGCCTTGTGGTACGCCACTGGTAGCTGGGAGGTATGGAGAGAGGTTGGAGTGCCATTCACTGACCAATATCTATTGGAGAGGTAGCTTTTGAACCATAGAAGGGTGGGCTGAGAGAGACCTAATGTTATGACAAACCGTGTCAAAGACTTTAGACAAATCTAGAAGTTTGCATTATCTCTAACTTTATTGACAGTATCTATATAGCTTAGAAGTGCAGTATTAGTACTATGGGAAGGACAGAAGTCATGGTGTGGGGGATAGGAGTTCTTCCTGCAGGAGATAGTTTAGCAATTGTTTTGAATCTATTTTTCAAGTATTTTGGATAGGGGGGATAAGATTGCCATAGGTCTAAAGTTGGTAATGTCTGTTGAATTTCCTCCTTTGTGCAGAGGGACAATATGTAACTTTTTCTATAGAGAGAGAAAATATGAGACTCCTGGACTGATGTATTTATAAGGAATGACACAGGGTAGGCAATGCTACCAGCTACTACTTTAAGGTACTCACTTGGAAGGTCATCAGCTGAAGTACAGGACGGTTTGAGTTTGTTTCAGAGTAATTTTATATAGGATATGGGCACAGGTTTGAAGGTGAAAGTGGATGCGGTGATATGTGACTGCTAGGTAGAATTAGGATTAGATGCTGGGGAATCCTTGGTTAGAGATGCTATACTGTCTATGAAATAAGACTTGATTTGTATTGCGGTTTCAAGTGATGAGTTATTGGGAAAGGGGTTAGGGTTGAATATATGGCCGGGATGCAAGATTTCTTTAATGCTCAAGAATGTGGCAAATGCACCTAAAAAGAAGTCGAAGAACCACAGAAAAAGTGTGTTAAACAAAGCAAGGGTACAAGGTCAGAAACATTAAATGTTGAGCCCAACACATCCAAAAGAACAAATTTTAATAGCCTGATAAAAATAAAACACAGCAATAGAGTTTAGCACCCGATTATTGTCAGGTACTTTTGTCTCAATTGACTTCATCAGAACTGTTGACACCAAATCAAATCACAGTATTTATAAGACATTGCGCGTCATCACGTGACTAATTAATTAACAAAGATTAAGTTAAATCAAGCATACAATAAACAGTTAAAAACCTTAAAATATTTCATAAAAACATGTTAACATGTATGCATTGTAAGTTAAAAACTTGTTCAAAATTTCTCCTACCTAGAAACACTTTCCCCTCAAACAAAATGCTCATATTAAATATTCATAAATATATAATTCACTTAGTTTAATATTAAATTTTGAAAAAAATACTAATTATGACAAATTTATGTTCTCCACAATAAACAGAACAAAATGTATAAGATCATAGTTTTGCTGATTGCAGCTTTAAAACAGGCAAAATATTAACACTGTTGTTTAACCCCAGATATTTTGTCGCATTTAGTTTAAGTTGCCACATCAGTTCACGGTATGCCAGAGAAGACTCCCAAGCACCACCCCTGGACTAATAGAACCCATCTCAAGTATACAAAACTTGAATTTCTTAAATACTAGACAATCCTGAATGCGTCTGCAAAGCACATTTTTCATATTACTTTTTAAAATGTCATAATAATGTTCATTAATTCTTTTTTTCAAGGGTCTCTCAGTCTTGTCCAAGAGATACATATACAAATTAAAATTTTCAATCCACATACAGCAAATGAAATTGAGTGAAATGATGAAACTATTTTTTGTTGTATTAGGTTTAGGCACCAAAAGAATTACCAGTGGCTTCTAACATGATGGACTGTTCCCTTTAGCTGCTGCCTGATATGTCCTGAGACAATCTTTCAGCATTTCCTCACCCATGCATGTGTATATTTCCAATAAAACCTGGTGTGTGATGGGTGTCTGCTTCAAAACTACTTCTATTACTTCACCTCCAGGTATGGGACAAGCAGGGACTCTGCAATTTCCAAATCTTAGCTGGCAAGTTGCTGTTGTTGTTGTTGTTGTGTATGCTCCTCCAAAAACGATGCACCTCTGACAAAATAATAATAACCAGTAAAATTTGTAGATTTATTACCCATTCTCCTAAAACTGAATACGACTGTAAAACACTGAAAAAATGTCTCTCTGCTCCACAAAAGGTTGAGCATCTCATAGGATCCCAACTATTCAAAGTCCTAGTCAATCAGACCTTCTCTTTCCCCTAGAAGTAATTAAACACCTTCCTCTTATGGCCTCAGAAAGCACAACCACTCTGCCACCTAACAGTGGAACCCCCCCCCCAAACTAAACTCCACTGTATGGATCACTGTTTCTATGCTAGGACCAAAACTCAGGGACCCCCAGCCACACACACACACCCACACAAATAAGAGATAACTTATCTTACCCTAAATTAAGCACTCAACCGATTTATTGAAGATAATGCATTTTACAATTGCATACACTCTTCATTTTGGTTAATTGATAATGATATATAACTGATGTGTATTTTCATTATATTCTTGCCATCTTACTAAATGCAATTCTGACTTTCCTTTTATTTCCAGGCTGAGACTAAAATTGGTCTCTTGTGATCAGTGCTCTAACTTGATAAACAAAATTTAAAGAAAGACAGATAGGAGGAATGGAAGAATTAAAGAAAATGTATAAATAAGATCTAAAAGTGCTAAGATGTTGTACATCCCTACTATTGTTTTCCCCTCACTGGGTGCAACATCTCAGTGACTGTAGGCATTATGTTCAAATGGAGCCTCAAAGTCATGCTTTGACCACCTTATGGGATGCCAATTTGAGCACATATCCCCCACTCTTCCTTTCTCCCCTTTCCATCTTATGTGTTATCACTATAAGGCAGTAGTTTTGACCTACATTTTAAGTGAGCAGGTAAAGTCCCCTTTAACATATCTCACATTAGATATGCTAGAGGTTTACTCCAGTTATTGAATTCATTAATATCCCAGCACACTTCTGCCACAGCTGTAGTGGAGTGCACATGTTTCATGAGCTTAACATTGACTGAACCTCCAGTGGTTATGTGGGGAACAGAGGGAGACTGAGCCTTATATAATATACAATGATCTAAAAAGGATGCGTGCATCCAGTACCTGAGATAAGATGGACTTGGTCTAGTGCACGTGTTGATTTCAACTGTAACCTCAACAACATGCAAACAGTATCTACAACACATCTATAACACATCTAGAGTCAATATCTGTTAGTTCTTAGTTAATGTTCCCTCCATTTATGACTTCCACCTCAGTAAAAGAAACAACTGGTGCAGAAAAAGGTTAGTCATTTTCAGACTGGAGAGTGTAGTGATATATTCTAATATAAAAGTGGCCATGCTCTAATTTTACTAAGCTTTAAACACTGTCAGGTGCCCCATATATTCTTACAGTGTATCCAACACAATTAATTTAAATGTCTGAGAAGCCAGTTGTTCTCTGCTTTCCAGATGAATGAGAAAATGAAAAGGACAGTTGTGTACACTTACCATAAATGTAGATGTTCGAGTGGATTCACTGTTGCAGTCATCATGTTTGGGTTATCCCTGCCAGGGTAGCCCTCAGTCGGCCCAAATACCAGAAGCTTAGTATTTCTGCATCAGTTGCCATTGCTCCAGGACTGATGTCAGGTCGTCAGTGGTATAAAATAAGGAAGCTGATGCCATTACATCAGTTTTTCTTGCACTAACTGTCAGGAGCCCCCAAGAAGGAGCTAGGTTATAGTGGAAGAACGCGACCAGTAGAAAGTAAATACCAAAACTTCCTTGTAAGGAGAGAGAGAGAGAGACAGAGAGAGAGAGAGAAACTGAGAGAGAGACAAGGGGGATGAAGGGAAACCAGGACTGCAACAGTGAATACACTCGAAGATCTACATTTATGGTAAGTGTACACAACTGTACTATATTCTTCGTGTTTCACTGTTGCAGTCATCACATTTGGATTGATTCCCAAAGCTGAAGAAAAGGGTGGAGGCAGTCAAGAAGACTGGGGGCTGGCTAGGATGCCCTGCAAGACTGTGGTGGCAAAGCCTGCCCTGGATTTGAAGAAGATAGGCTGGTGGTAATGCTTGGTGAAGGTATGAACAGATGTCCATGTTGCAGCCTCCAGGATGTCCCTGGTGGGTACCTCTCTGAGGAAAGCTACAGAGGTGGAGGTTGCTCTGGTAGAATGTGTCCTGACCCCCCTAGGGGGAGGTTTCCCGTGCTTATTGTAGTAGAAATGGATGCAGTGTGCTATCCATTTGGAAATGGTTTGTTTGGATATGGCCTTGCCCTCTGCTCCTGCAGCAAACCTGACTAACAATTTATTAGTCTTTCTAAATGATTTAGTCTGTCTAGGTAGAATATGAGCTGTCTGTGCACACTAGAGAGTGCAGAATCCTTTCCCCCTTGTTTTGTGGGTTAGGGAAAAATGGATTGGTTGAGAGCCACACTGGACACCACTTTTGGCATGAAGGATGGGTTAGTCCTGAGGGAGACCCTGTCAGCATGGAAAATGATGAAGGGCTTTATAGCCATAAGCCTTGTAGCTTGGATACTCTTCTAGCTGAAGTGATGGCCAGAAGCGAGGCTGTCTTCCAATAGAGAAACTTTAATTCTGCTGAAGCTGTTGGTTCAAAGGGGGGCAGGGTGAGCTTTTCCAGCACAAAGTTTAGGTCCCAAGTTGATGTAGGTGCTCTTCTGGGTGGCCTCAAGTTGTTAGCCCCTCTTAGGAACTGTTTGATGAGAGGGAGGGAGAAAAGAGGTGGCGCTGTGCTGAAATGAGCAGAGATGGCAGAGGCATGAATTTTAATAGAAGAGAAGGATAGACCCCTTTGTAGTAGGTCAGCCAGGTAGTCCAGGATGAAAGGTAGGGAGGGCTGTGCCGTTCCGGCTCCCTTAGCCTGGATCTAGGTGTAAAACCTTTTCCCCTTGTCAGCATAAGACTTTCTAGTGCTAGGGCATCTGGCCTCATGTATAACATCTAGAACTTGTTTGCTTAGATTGGCAGCTTGTAAAGTGGTCAGGGAACAAGCCAGGCTGCCAGATTGAGGGTCTGCAATTGGGGGTGCATGAATTCTCTATTCCTCTTGGTCAGGAGTGTTGGGATCTGAGGGAGATGTCATGGTGGCAAGGGTGACAGCTGTGCAGCAGTGGGTAGCAGTGCTGATGTGGCTAGTCTGGGGCAATCAGGATTGTCCTCAGTTTTTCCTCCCTTATTTTGAGCAGTACCCTTGAAATGAGTGGTAGAGGGGGAAATGCGTAGACCAAGAGGTTGATCCATTGGAAGGGTAGAGCATCCACTTTCCAGGCCTTGCTGTGATGTTCCCTGGTGCCAAATTTGTTGAGCTGATGGTTGGAGTGGGAAGCAAAGAGGTTGACCTTCGGGGTGACCCATTTCTGGGTTACAAGGATGAAGGTTCTTTGGTCTAGCTGCCACTTGTGTGGGTCCAGAAGATTTCTGCTTAAGTTGCCTGCCAGAGAGTTTAGAGAGCCTGGCAGGAATTGTGCTAACAGGTGTAGTTGCCTGGCTGAGGCCGTGTGCCAAAGGGTCATGGTGAGCCTGCACAGAGGGTACGAGTGAGTCCCTCCCTGCTTGTTGATATACCACATCACAGTGGTGTTGTCTGTTTTGATCAATAGAGGCCCTGGGGAGAGTAGGGGTCTGAAAGCTGTCAGAGCATGCTGAACAGATAACATCTCTTTTTGGTTGATGTGCAGATGTATTTGATTTGGGCTCCATTGGCCCTGAATGCAACTGCCATCCAGGTGTGCACCCCAGGCATAGTCTGATGCATCTGTGGTGAGGGTCTGGGTGGCATGGGGTTGTGAGAAGGGAAGTCCCTTGTTGTGGTAGCATGCTGCTGCCCACTAAAGAAAATCTTTCCTAAAACAAGGTATCATTGGTATAAGAGTTTCCAGGTCTTGGGAGTGCTGACACCCAAGGCTTTTTAGGTACCACTGTAGTTTCCTCATATGCAGTCTGGCATATGGAATGAGTAGAATGCAAGAAGCCATGAACCCTACAGCTTGCAGGATTTATCCTTGCAGATAACTGGGTCCTAGTGGCTAGTTGAGAAAAGTAGGCTGTCAGGAAGGTTTGTTTTTCTGGTGTAAGGAATGCCATCTGGGATGCTGTGTCCAGGCTTGCTCCCAGGAATACAATTTTTTGTGTGGGTACTAGTTTGGATTCCTTTTCATTGATAGTATACCCCAGGGAGGTCAGTAGGTCCTTTACAAAGGTCAGGTGCTTTAGCAGCTTTTCCTGATTGTCTGCCTGAATCAGGCAGTCATCTAAGTATGGGTAAATTTGAATATTTCTTTGTCTGCAAAAAGCAATGGCGGGAGCCAGACATTTTGTGAAAACTCTGGGAGCAGTGGATAAGCCAAAGGGAAGCACAGAGAACTGAAAGTGCAGTGATCCTGCCCTGAAACATAGGTATTTCCTGCATGATTCCCTGAGTGGGTTGTGTAGCTAGGCCTCTTTTAGGTCTAGGGTGGCTAACCAAGCATCCTTGGAGAGCATAAGTAGAAGCTGCTGGAGGGTGAGCATTTTGAATTTTGGTATCACCAGAAAGGGGTTTAGAATGGATAGATCAGGGATGGGGTGCCATGTGCCCTCTTTTCTGGGTACCAGGAAGAGTTTGGAGTAGAAACCTTGGCCTATCTGTTCTGCAGGAACATGCTCTATTGCCCTCATAGAGAACAAGGAAAGGACTTGCTTTTTGGTCTCTGTCCACTGGTTTGGGAGAAGATCTGGGGTTGGTAGAGTGTTGAAATAAAATTTATATCCCTGAGACACTATGTTGAGGACCCAGTGGTCATTTGTAATGGTGGCCCAGGTGCTTGCGTGGAAGGAGAGTTTTCCTCCTAGGGGCAAGAGGAGGTGGGCAGAGAGAGGGGGGTGGAAGTGTAAAGTCATTGGGAGTTCTTACCATGAGGGGGTGGTTTAGCACTCCCTGGTTTTGAAGAGGAGGAACTCCATTCCTTAGAGCTCTCCATTCGCTGGGGCTGTTGTCTGGGGGACCTGCTTCCCCGGGGTCTGGGCTGAGCTGATCTGGGGGGGGCAGGGAAGGACCAGTGCTTGGAGGTGCAATGCCTACTGAACCTCAGTGGCTGGACTTGCAAGACGTCTTTAACTGTCTACATAGATTTAGCTTTTTCTTCCATCTTTTTTAAAACCTCCTCTGCCTTGGTGCCAAATAAGTTGTCTTTGTGCAAGGGTGTGTCCAATAATTTGGATTTGACATGGTCTGGCAAGGGCTGTTCCTTAAGCCAAGCATGCCTTCTAAGGACAGAACTAGTAACTGCTGCCCTGCAGGATGCTTCTAGGACATCAAAACCACATTGTAAGGTGTGCTTAGTTACTTGACTTGCAGAATGCATTAACTCTTGTAACTCTTTATTTTCTGCACAAGCAGGAAAAGAAGATTTTTTTTTTGTTTGAGGAGTTCCATAGTATGTTGCTGATATTTCACATATGGAACTGAAAATTCAGTGCCCTAAAAGCAAGAGTAGCTGAAGTGTATACTTTTTTACCCCATCTGTCTAATGCTCGGGAATCCCTATCCGAGGGGGTGGGATTCTTAGCAGAAGTTGCTTTAATTCCTTTAGGTCCTTGAGAGATAACCTCGGGGTCAGCAGTAGGATTTTTGAAAAGAAATGTGTGAGAGTCAGGGACTCTATAGTACCTGTCAGGTTTTCTGGGAGCAGGAGGGAGGGTGTCAGGGGTCAGAATGGAATGGCCAGAGGTCTGTGCTGTGGAAGATCTAAGAATTCCCTGAGTCTCTTTTTTGACTGAGGGTAGTCTTAACATTCCCATTGGAAATGCTTCCTTAAGGTATGTAGGGTTTCCCCAAAGGAAATGTCCTCAGGTGGAGAGGCTGAAGGGATGGATTCCTCTGCATCAGAATCCTCATAAGCAGAGAGGGGTTGCATATCTTCATATTCAGATGTATCAGAGTCATCAGACTCCTGTTCAGATAAAACTACTGGGGACAAATCTCTTTTTCTTTTGGAATGGGTAGCCTGGCTTCCCTGATAAGCATTATAAGATCATCTGCCATTTTAAGCATTTGAGACTGAGGCAAGGAAGCAGGTGCCTGAGCTTGGGTTGTTTTTTTGGGTGTGGTTCGTACCCTGGCCCTTAGAAACTCGGTAGTTTCCGAAAGAATGGTAGACGAGAAAGAAGTCGTCGGTCTGTGTTGAGAATCGGTAGTGCAAAGTACTTCCTCAGAAGCCGGTGCCTGCTCAGCAGCTCCAGATCCATCCAAGGTAGAGACATCCGCAGGATCCTTAGTCGATGAAGAGTCTCACGGCATATCAGACTCTGAAAGGGTCTCGGTAGTGGCTTGCAATCCACAGAAGTAGGCATCAGAGGCTGCGAAAATGCCTCACTGAGGACCGGAGAACTGATGACTAGCTTAATGGAAGTGTCGTCAACAATTTTGGACCTGTGCAGTCTGTCTCTGTCTTTATCCTTTGGAAGATCTGCTGTCGGATGGCTTACCAAAGCCATATCGTAATTTGAGGACTGAGAGAGAAAAAATATCTAGCTACAATAAGGGCCCAATGACGTACAGTTCTGGCATTGAACAAGGCACAAAAGTGGCAGCTAGATTAGTTAGAGCAAGAAAAAAGGATTCCCAACGGGGTACTTAGCTTTAGAAGACTTCAACTTCAGTTCGGAAATGAAAAAAAAACTCAAGTAGCGGCCGAACGGCACTCGTGTGAACTGCTTCTGTTTCTGGCTCCTTGGCAAGAAAGACTGATGTAATGGTGTTGGCTGCCTTATTTTATACCACTGATGACATGACGTCAGTCCTGCAGCGACGGCAACTGATGCAGAAATACTAAGCCTCTGGTATTCAGGCTGACTGAGGGCTACCCTGGCAGGGATATAATCCAAATGTGATGACTGCAACAGTGAAACACGAAGAACATCTAAAACCCTAAACCCCTTATTACTCAATTTCTGATGTTTCTGTGGGGAGAGAGGAGATTACTTGAAGCAGAATCAGCTCTAAGTTTGGCTTTCTCAGGCTGCACAGTAACATGTATTTCTTAAGCAAATTCTTAAACATGTTAGAATTCAATGAAAATAAAGCCATTAATGTTAAATCCAAGCTATGATTAAAAAGTATCAAGGCAACAACAGTCACTGACCCAGGGGAATCCTGAAGCAGTGGATCATTAGTAGTCATTTGAGAGAGTTAGCTGATATATAGCTACAGAGGTTAAAAACATTTAAACATCAAGCCAATTCATAAACTATATAAAAAACAGAGCAAACTGACTTCTAACAACTATGCACAACCAGAATATAAGTTTCCTGTGAAAGGGACACAATTTGCACCTGCCTGCAAAAGTGACGTTCCACTCCATGACAACTCCGTAAGGGTATTCTGCCCCTTGAAACATGGTCTTTTAACATTTCTTCCAAAGTTCACAGGGTATGCAAGTTGAATACATCCCATGTCTACTCATCTTCCAAATCTATAATCCCCTTCTATGTAGAAAAGACCTCAGTCAGGTCATCCAGTAAAATGAATGTTCCAAACATGGAATCACCATCACAGCTGTAAAAAGGGTGGGGCAGATGGGGCTGCTGCCTCAAGCACCAGACTGGGATACAGCAGAAGAAAAAAAAATCAGTTTTTTATTTCTTACAACTTAATTTTCATTTTATTTACTTCCCTGCCTCTTAAGCATTTGCAAAGATAGAGATCCCCACCTTTGATTTCATACTATCTCAGTTATTGTGGACAAACCATAGTGACTGTCTTCATTTATTCTCCTGGCATATGTAAAACTCTGCTTCAAGGAAAAATGTAATACCAACCAGGATAACAACTCTGTGAACTTTAATGACATGAAAATACATTGCAGTTATCATGGATGACTGCAGCGGCATAATTTCTTCTTCATGTAAAGACTGAATAAAATGGCATCAGCTGCATCTTTTATACCCCTGGCGCACTGACGTCAAGGAAGAGGTGACAGCAACCAATGCCGGACCTAGACTTTGGAACTTGGGCTGACTGCGGGTAGCCTGCCAGCAGGATAACCCAATTGTAATGACTGCAACAGTGAAACACGATGAACATCAGAGGGTCACTACCTTCTGGATATAGGGGCCTCATTAAATAAAATACGTTTGTGCAGTACTAAAGTTAGTGTTCAATTTCAGCTTTAGATAACAAGCTTAGTAAGGGTACATGCAGCAAAAACTTCACCAGGACCCTCTCTGTAGCATCTCCTTTCTCTATCCACTCTCTCTATCTCTCTCGATCTCTCTCTGACATTGTCTTTCTGACATGCACAGCCATACATGCCTGCACATAAATTATTAGCACAATGTAGAAATGCTGCACATTAAGTTATTTGGTCATCCTAAAGTAGTATGCCCCACTGTTCGCAGTGTTCAGCTATTGCTGTGTGTGTTTGTGTGAGCATGGGATCCGTACAGATCACCGAACAGCAACATAACCGAAACAGATTTGGCCAGGCATACTTGCGCGAAAGTGCTTTTCACCGAGATCGTACTACAGTAAGGATAAGGGAAAATTCCCTTTTGCCCACTGTAGTGCGACCTTGGAGTGAGAATATTTAAGTAGAGGGGGTGTGGGGGGTGCAGGGGCTTGCCCCTGCAAAAATGTAAAAGTAATGTTTTATTCTTTTTTGTTTAAACACACTTTAACGGAAGTGCTTTTTCGGTGAAAGTGCTTTCACTAAAGTGTGTTTGGTGATTGTGGATTCGGACTATTGAACTTTCGTTTAATAGTCCTAGATCCGTGTGTGTGTGTGTGTGTGTGTGTGTGTGTGTGTGTGTGTGTGTGTGTGTGTGTGTGTGTGTGTGTGTGTGTTTGCTGTGTGCTTGTGCAGGAAGAATATTACATAGACCTACAAACTGCTGAATGTCACCAATTAAACACTGCTAAATTGATATAATTTTGAACTGTGCTGCCATATTCTACTGATATTGAAGGCCAGAACTTAAAATGGCGCTGCATGAAACTTAACTTTATTGTACAGCTTCTTTTTCTTTCCATTATAATCGCATCACTAAAGCTCAAGTCTTAAATCCATTTAATACCAGTATTGACTATTTTAAGCTAAAATATATGTTGACTATTTTATGTCAAAATATAAACTATGTACAATTAAAAAAAATAACTACAAACTAAATTAATAGCCCATTTTCTAAGCAGAACAACTGCTTAATCTAGGCCAAGTAGGGCTGGTGTTGCACTGGTATGGCAGGGTGAATAAAGGATGGGCCAAGCAGGGTATGGGTGTGGAAAATAGGTATGTCACCCCCCTCCAGGCACCTAACTCCTTTGCTGCAGCTTTGAGAATCACATACTCCTACAGACAGGGTCTAACAATTCAGCTTATGTGGTGTGTCCCCTGGAATCAGACTTATTGAAAATAGTTTGTATCCCTCTAATGATTACCTGGCACCCCGAGTAGCGATGATAAAAACTTGTCTGACGATGGTGTGTAGGAGATTGAAAAAACAATGTTATGACCAGTAAGAGACACTATGAAAAAGCATTACATAAACTGAGGTTGTTCATGCTGGCTCCTATTCTGTAACTCACTTGCATGTGTTTGGTGCCTTGTGCAGCCTGTGGGGGCTACGGCTGCAGACCCCCTACACACACACACATGGACACACACACACACACACACACACACGCACACACACATATAAAATACATACATAGATATGTGTGTGTGTGCGCATATATATATATATATATATATATATATATATATATATATATATATATATATATATATATATATATATATATATATATATATATATATATATATATATATATATATGTGTGTGTGTGTGTGTGTGTGTGTGTGTGTGTGTGTGTGTGTGTGTGTGTGTGTGTGTGTGTGTGTGTGTATTTATTAACAGAGAATGTGGGGAAGTAAATATTTTACATACTTGTTCCTTTTTTCATATTTTAGGTGTCAATCTAAGATATTCAATGTTTTGTAGTTGGGGACACGTGCTTTCCCGGATGTGCCTCTTAACCACATATATATGTATATATGTATAGGAGCACTGATTATTGTTGAAAGTACACTTTGTTGACATCTGTTTAGTCCCCAGATTTGTTTCACTAAACAGATTGGAAAAAGGTATGCATGATGGCACAATATTCAGGGTAGGAGAATATGCCATTTCCCTGATATTGTGCTATCCTTGAGTTAGTATATATAATTAGCAGGGCATGGAGGGGGTGAAGCATGCCCCCCTTGCAAAAACATTGTTCTTTTGCTTTATTTTTAAGTATTTATTTTGCATGTTGCTCAGCACTTGCATAGTTGTGTGCTAACATTTGTAATGTCAACATTTTCTGCTCGACATTGTGAACATTGTTGTTTGGTTCATTTGGTCAAAATCAGTAGACCCATACTGTATATATATACATATACATACATACACACACACACACACACACACACACACACACACACACACACACACACACACACACACACATATATAGGGAGTGAGAGAGTGTGAGGTCCATAGATAGACAGACAGATAAATCAACCACCCACTATTCTGGGCCCATAAGATCTCCTACTTTCTGTTTCTTTCTTAAAGATCTGGCATATGCAAGGGGTTCGTTTTTGCACAACTATAAGGGCCTTCCCTAATAACATCTAAGAAGGACACTGCAGCCCTCTAGTCAATCGCTAACAAAATATGTTCATCATTACTGGCTCCCCAAGGTGAAGGCCAATTGGCTATCCATTATGCAAAAAGCTGAGCTCCTACTGGGATCACTCTTATTCAACTTCCTGTAGCTGGATACTTTTGAACCCCTAGTTGCCAAATTCACCACTATAGTATCTTTGTACACTTAAGAAGCTATACCAAAGGACAGAAGTGTAACTAGGGTGGTGGGGAATGGTGGCTGCTGCAGGTGCAAGTTGTTGGGGGGTGTTGCAGTCAACAGGTGCTGATGGTGCAGGAGTGCAGCACTTGCATTCAGAAGTGAATGGTTACTGTGTAGTAACTGAACTATGCACACAAAGCTGTTCATTACATTTTTAGCAAGTGGTTTGCTACAGTTTCAGAGCAGAAGAGTTTTTTCCCTCATCTCTGAGTTGAGGTGGCAGCCAGTTTAGGGAACTGGACAGGGAACCAGATATAAGTGTGGATCTGCTCAAGAAAAACCCAGATTTCAAAACCCCAGAACAAAATTCCCCTATACTATCCATAGTTTCCTTTCTCCTTGCCCCTACATGTTGGCAATCACTCCCTCCTAGCTTAACAGACCTAACGTTATGCAATAAATTCAGATCCCAGTTGAAAGTTTTCATGATCAAACAAGACGCATGCAAGTGCCTCACTTCCAGTCACACAACTTAACCCACATAATCTCTGCTTATAAATTAACTGCACATTTTACCTCTCTAGCTATTTTTTTTTTTGGTATGTGCTTAAGGGATTTTATATCACTCTGTACTGTGGTTCTAAATCTTTTACATACTGTACATAGCCTCCAGTTGTACTTTGTATTACATTTAATCTATATAGCCTTTATTTCAGCTCCTTATTGAAATATCAGCACTAGAATGCCAAGTGAAGACAAGCCGAAAAAAAGACAGAAAACACAAGAGAAAAGCGAATGTTGAAAATTGCTCTTCTTCTTAAAACCGCTTTAGTGGGGGACAAATCCCCACACCCCCAAACTTATATATAACTATTCTAAGATCGCCATTCTTCGGGGAAAAGGGAATATTCCAAGAAATGGAATCTTGGACTTAGTATATGTTACTCATTGTTCGGCCATTCAGTCTCCATATTTCAGAACTTGCTCTAGCAGGTCTCGACATTTTAAATGGTTACCTTTATGGACCTCTTATTATGACTTTATTTATAATATTACTTAATTTTATTGTAATTACGGTTTCTCTCTTTAACTACCCATGCTGGGATAAAACTGGTCATTTGTGATCAGTCTTCTACCCTGATTTTATCATTTTATCTGTCACGTGAGTGTGTGTGTGTGTGTGTGTGTGTGTGTGTGTGTGTGTGTGTGTGTGTGTGTGTGTGTGTGTGTGTGTGTGTGTGTGTATACATCTATCTCTCTCCTTCTCTCTCTCTCTCTCTATATATATATATATATATATATATATATATATATATATACATACATACACAGAGAGAGAGATAGAGATCTAGATACATATCTATTTTTTCATATCAGTCTATATCTATTTATATATATATATATATATATATATATATATATATATATATATATACATAGACATATATAGGTATAAAGATATGTAGATATATAGCTATATATAGATACATGTAGATAGATATACATATAGCTATAGTAATACAGTAAACTCTCGGTTAACTGGCACCCATGGGGACTGGTAGATGCCAGATAACTAGTTTCTGGTTGCTTGAGAGTTACTGTTAAAAATAGGCCTGACTAATACTGTACCCTACACTATTTGTTTGGTTTGACTTGTTCTTAGGTTGGGGAGAGAGGGAATTTTTTCCTCTCTTCCTTTTTAAAACTTTAAAACTCTAAAAACATAAGGTATGTTTCTGCAGGGGGGTGGTCAGAAAGTGCAACACATGAAAATTGTACTGCATTTCTTCAATTTTTTTTTCTGGTTGCTTCTGAGTGCTGGTTGCTTGAGTTGCAGTTAACTGAGAGTTTACTGTGGATATTTGAAAGTGAAATAGCATGAGTGGGTTATAGAGATTAAGTTAGTGAGGAAAAAAGATAAAGATTCAAGAGGAAAAGACGTGTAGATAAGATGGTCAAAACATGTTGAAACAACTGCTTGAAGAAATTATAACATTCAGTGTAATGGCTAGTTCAACAGGGGATGACCCCAAATATTTAGCAGGACAGAGACAATATAAAAAAGTATTAACAAGTGCAGTAGATGTACATGTAGCTAAGACAGATGGGGAGGATGGCTGTGCTGCTATTTTCAGACAGTGTTTTTGATTCTGCATAATGAAAAATGTCAGCTCCTACATATCATAGCATAAACTCCTAGTAACACCTAGTGTTACTATAACTTTCTACTCCATTCCAAAGCTGCACCTGTGGGGACTAGTTTTCTGTTGCAGTTCATAGATGAATAATAGGCTAACTGCCCTAATGGGCCATTTTATACTTAGCCAGTAACCTGAGATTAGAATCAAACCCTGTATCTTGTATTTATGCTAAACTCATCCTCCTGCAGGTCTTGGAATTATGAAAAAAAAGATGAAACTGCAGAAGAACAATGAATGTCAAGCATCACTTTTCTTCCTTTAAAAATATTTTTGAGAGGGGACAAGCCTCCCTACACACCTGAACTTATATATATATATATATATATATATATATTTATATAGATATATATATATATATATATATATATATTTATATAGATATATCAACTCCAAGATCACTATACCTCAGAAAAATTAGAATACTTTGAGAAACAGCAATCTCAAATTTGTTATCTACAAATTCACATTTTTTTCTCTTTCAGTCTCATTATTTTGTGGCTTATAGTTATGTGTCTCAGAATCTCAAATGCTTATTGTGTGGACCATTAAAGTGGTATTTAATGTGAGACATTAAACCCGAAGAGCAGTCAGTTGTTGGTAGACAGCTTGCTCGATCTGTCATTCATAGACAAGGCAGATTATAACAGAACGTAATATACCTAAGCTATATAGCTCAATCTGGAAAATGCTCAACAGAAGGACAATAGATGGAAACACTTTCTGCAGGTATGAAATTTGGGTATTTGATTAAAAATTGGTCACCTGAAAGGGGGGGGGTGCAGATTTTCCTTTCCAAAATATTGTGACACTGAAAATATTTATAATATATGGACAGTTTTACATGTGGAAGAAGTAAAGCCTCCCACAAAAAAAGACAACTTTAAAGTTTGAATATGAAGGTTGTTTCTCACATATACTTTTATACAAAATATCTTTTAAGTGCATCAGTTTCCCACTGGTGGCCTCATCAGTGGGACAGAGAGATAAATCTCTGACTACTGCCCAGATGACCTGATTTGATTAACGGCTCTTGCATTTAATGGGGAGGATGAGTGTGCCAATCTGAAAACTAGGGAGTGCACTCAGGCACATCTCCTAAGTACTGTAGGTTGGAGATTTGTGGGGAGTGTGCCTGAAGGACTTTGGATGAATCACACGTGGAGACATGGATAATATGCCCCAAGCCAGCTGCATGTCCTAGGATGATATTAGTGAACATGGGGAGGAGGGGGGAATAGGCCTAAAAATAAAGAAGAACTCCATCAGCAGCAGTGTGATGCTGCCCCAGGAAGCCTCAGTCTCCTTATCAGCTCCAATCATAGATCAGCATCAGTCTGGGGCAGCAAGGAGGTTCAGAAATCTTGGTGGATTAGAAGAGGCCCTGGAGCAGCTGGCAGTCAGCTACAGACAGCCCAAAACATTCACATTGGTGAATTTCAGCAGAAACTCAGGAAGGTGGGGGGCAATAAAGATTAACATCTAACAAATGGGTGCACACATATGTCCACCACTCTACTTTAGTTAGTGAGTTGCTTTTCTGCATGTATTGTAATCATGTTATACCAGAAAAGAAGCTTCTGTGGTTCTATATATACTGGTGTATAACAAGCAGGTCAACACCCCTCTGACTAGTAGTTAATACACCCTAACAAAAAATTTCCTTCTGCTAGTTCATGGCAAGTTGTACATCACTCTTACTTTCAAACCACAATGTTACAGGCAGCCCAATGAAATATGACACACACCATGGGAGTCAGCCTGTTACTGGCACAGCCTTATTATATGACAATGGCCAACCGCTAATTGGAAGTGCACCACAGAGCACAGGAATATAAATATACTGACTCAATTAGTGGTGTTAGTTGGTTGGCTAGGGTTGCAGGAGGTTCGCAGTAGCAGTTTATAATGGCTCGTTTGAGCAAATAGACCCAACTCCTAACATTTCCTGGGAGTTGGCCTGCTCACTGAATATTCACGAGTTGTATTTTGAGCAAGCTAATTTAACTAATATCAGCCTGCTTGTTGACAAATTCATTACACTCATGCATCTTCATAATACACTTATCACGTTATTAGGGCTAAACAAAGAAATATGTAACTGTGTGGACTGACTTAGTGACACATTAAAGGAAAATTATTTCTCAAATCTAAAGTAACACATTACTATGTGCAAAGATGCAATGATGCATGCAAAGAGCAATATATTGCCACATGCCTGTATTTAGTGTATTGCAGAAGGCAGCAAAGTAATTGTACCTGGGCTTGTAGGTCTACAGTTCTCTGTTGCAGCTCCTCTTGGGAAGATTTATTTTCAGCATTTCTCTCTTTCTGTAGTTGAGTAACGCCAGGTTTCTGTTTGTCAGGATGCTGTCTCTTTAAGGGCTCATGCTGCCACTCATCTTCAGGTCTGGAACAACAAATATTCCTGTCAACTCTAAATATACTGCATAGCAATGAAATGATAGCTGACCTAAGTTTAGTTTGTTGTTTAAAAATGCTGTGGCACACAGCCTGTCCTTTGAATATTCCTTCAAAATATCAACATTTGAGTTTTCTGGGTGTTATTATTAATGCTTGAGTAAACTCTTTTGCTTCCATTTATTATACCTGCACCTACCAAGATCCTGCCCTTCAAGGATCCCCCAAAAAAATATCACTGCAGCAGACATCTGAGTAATTGGGCAACATACAGGATTTAGTCATAGGTAGATGATGGTCCTCAGCCTAACTGCTTCATCCAAGGGACGTCTTTAGGTTGAGCAAGCAAGAGCTATCATAGGCATCATGGCTGCAGAGTAGATTGCATCATGCATTAATACGTTTTCTTTTTTGTAGACACAGAAGAAAGAAAAAGTAGACTAATGTACCAACAAATGTTCTTGGATAAGGCAAGGAGGGCCTAAAAACCTGGGATTGGCCAAAAGAAAGCTAAAAAACAAGTCTACATTAAATAAACTATTCAACCTAACTTCTGTGTTACCAACAACTCCAAACACAAAGAAGGTAAAAATAAACTGTCTGTAAAATGACACATAAGTGAAAAACATATAAATAACTAGAGGATTTTGGGTTTCACACAGCACTAATATAATACAAAGACCACCAAATGTAATGAACTCTGAGGCTGTAGCGAGAATGAAAGTGGAAGCCTGTCTTGCAGCAGAGATCCAGAATTTGAGCATCTGCTTTTATGATGCATACACACACACACACACACACACACACACACACACACACACACACACATGTACACACTCATCTTTACTGTGTTAATTATAAGGATCACGGCTGCATCAATGCATGGGAGAGTACCAAGCAGTGTACCCTCAGCTCCCAGCCATGGATGGACAATCTACAGCATACCATGCAGGATGCCTGTAGCAAGTCCTGCAATAATCATTGACTTAAAATTCAACTTACAATGCTTAGGAAATGGATGAATGCTTTTCCAAATAGTAGTTTCACTAATATTTGTAAAAAAAAAAACATTTTTGATGATGACTAAAGTAGTAGCTGCTGACCTGGTTAATGACTATCATATTTGTCATAACAGAAAGGCATTTAAAAAGGTCTGTTATGTGAATGGTTAGCCCTATTACTGCTTCACAAAAGATGCAAACAGCTGATCACACTATTTCAGTGGTTTATTTCTTTCAATGCAATATCTGAGTTATTTATTTATGACCATAGTATGTATGATCATTTCCCATTTACTTTCTTGAATGCAAAGAAGAACACTGGCCAGATGAATTAGTTCAAGGATCCCTAGAAACCATCTTTGGCATAACTGGATTGGTTCTTAGCAATATTTTGTTTTTATACAAGAAAATAAAAGGCACTTTACATATGAGGCCCCCTACTGGGTAAGGTAATTTTAACTAAGAATAAATTTTTTCAAGAGAAACATGTGAAACCTTCCACTTTAACTGCTGTCTTAAATCCGCATAGTTGCTGGCATCCTAATTTGTAAAGTTAAAGGATATTAGTAGACTAGCTTAATTGAACACTGCACTGTACATATTTTGAGTAAACACTATTGCGTGAATTCTTAACACATAGAAACTGCCGTTGTAATGTAGCCGTTAATACATTATATAGGAATGTAAGGAATTGCTCGGCTGAGTGTAAAACCAACTGCACGTACTATTAAAGTGTGTAGCCAAGATAACTGAGGAATATAGACATTCTTGTTTTGTTACTACAGTTGTGATATGTCAGTGTTTAGCTACCAAGAGCAATACAGCGCTGTACTGAATGTGGAGTCTGCATGTCCTCCCCCACGGTCGAGTGGCCTCCGAAAAACATGCATGAATGGGCATGCCTTCGCTGAAGGTTGGGCGTCGGGCTGGCAACTCGGCACCATAAAAATCTACTGCCAATCATTAGCGGACCAGAGTTCCTCTGTGGCGACCCCTAACCGGGAAAAGCTGAAAAGACAAACAAACTGAATGTTACAGTCACTACAAAAGAACTGAGTATGGAACCATAACAATTGTTAAGTGGAGACATTCCTGATATTATTTATACAGTGCTTAACTACTGAACCTTATTAGCATAATGTTTAACTAAAAGTTCTTAAAGGTTTGGATATAATAACTGCTATTTGAACATTCCTGTAGTTGCTATTACAGAATCTAACCAGCCAAGGTTAAATGTTTACTTATTGTTACAACTTTTATTTGGCTATACAATTGACCCCTATCCTTGCTTATAAATCTGCAACTTTCTATCCTTGTCTTAGCCAGTGGTATTACCTTTTTCTCTCTTTATCTTACCTTCTATACTCTCTCCCATAAGACCTGCATCAGTCCCTCACTGCACTCTCTCACCCACCTTGCCTTATCTACAACCCCCCAATTCTTGTTAATTACTACATTTTCTTAAACTATTGTACCAGAACAAGCTCTCCAGTTCCTATTTGTTAACAAAACTAGTTTATTGTACGCTGCCATAGCTGTGCTCTCCCACATAGCTTATCTGAATTCTCTTTTCTCTGAACTATTCCCTCACCTTTACCTACTTTGTCTTGCAGAGGTTTGAAAGCCCTGGTTAAGGAACAACTGCAGAGGGCCCAACAGTAACTGGCCATCACCCTCAGTGTACTTCCCAAGCAACGACTCTGAACCTTGTGTACCCGGACTTCCTACAACTAATGTATGTTTAGAAACTCATTAATGTAACTACATCCTACCTCCTGTTTTATGGTTACTTGCACATCCCATGAGTCACTATTATAACACCTACCTTCAGCTTACTGATTGCCCTTCTAGCCTTTTCAACTCCCACTTTTGACTAAATTTAACTGGAAACTACTGTTGTTAGCCTCTTCAGCATATTGAGTTCAAGCCAGATAGAAATGCTAAGTAGCTAAACCTGAAAGGGCAAGCTCTAACTTTCAAAAATTCACCACCCTGACTGACTGTTTCTAGCCAGAAAGGCATCTGTGGTTCCTCCCACTCCATTTGCCCTGCGGGCTCACTCTGCTCCCCTACCCTACCCCCATTTCCACTCACCCCATTTCAATTTGATTTATACCCATAGACCACTCCTCCCAATTTCCAAAAGCCACCTTCCACCATCCCTACTACCCTATCACACTCCACTACCCTGTCAGCCCTCTCAACTGGCTTACTACAATCTTCAGCATAGTATCCAATTACTCTATTAACCCTCCCTTATATAAATAAAAATGACCTCATTACCAGTCAAAGCCACTCTAAGACTTCTTCCATATGCAATCTCCATAGCTATCATACTTCACCTCTCATCCTTAACCAGCTACCATGTCCATCTCCATGTTCCCCACAACATTACCCCCAAACAGACATCATCCCTAGACTGTAATTCAGCCCCACTAAACTTACTATTTACTCTACACCTCTTCCAACCCTCCCACACCAATTATCACCAACACAGATTGCTTCCAACAAGGAATAGGTCCCACACCTATCTAAAGCATACTAAAATCATCATAAAACTCAACAAGCTCTACCAGTCTTTACTACAAAAACTCATACATAAGTAGTGGGGACATATACCCTAACCCAGGTCCAGTCACAACAGTCATCTCAAACCCCAACCTAATTAATACCCTACTCCATAGGTAAAAACCTTTCTGCTCATTCTCAACCTAAACATGAGAAGTATCCTCAATAAGGTTCATGACCTACATGTCCTGTTAGCTCTATACAAGCCAGACATTGTCCTACTGACCAAGACATGGCTAAAGCCAGAAATTCACAAAAACAAAATTACAGCTCCTGGGTATAATATTTTCCGGAAAGACAGACTAAGGAAAAAGGGGATGGGGTAGCTATAATGTATAAGAACCACCTTAATCTCGAACAACTAGACCTTACCCTCCCAGATGGCAAAAATGTCAAACTCATTCTTGCCAAGTTTAAATTGAACCCCAAAAACATATTAATATCATTGGAGGCTACATACCCCCTGGAAATAACATTACAATTATGGAAGACCTACTAGAATGGGTCACAAACTCCCTACCTCAAGAAAATATCATATTAGGTGATTTTATCATAGAGTGGCTCAACTGTTCTAACCAAACCCCAGTCACCCACATTAACCTCCATGGGTTTACCCAAGTCATTACATCTCCCACCAGAAATGATAAAAGAACCAAACACCAGTCCATACTGGACTGGATACTAACATCCACCCATCCCTAGCAGCCCAAGCTAGATGTGTTCCAGACATTCTCAGCAACCACCAACCAACATATCTACTAAGAACCAACCCCCCCATATATGCCAAGTAACACATCTAGATGTCAGAAACAAAAAGAACTTTAACCCTAGTGCCTTTAACAATGACCTAAAAAGTTGCAATTGGACCCCTTTAAAGCAGTTACCACTTGATGAGGCAGTGCAACACTTTAATTAAACCTTCCTAAACATACTGAACCAACATGCTCCCAACTGAGCCACTAGAATAAAAACCAGACATGCCCCCTAGTTAACTAAAGCCACCAAAACTATTCTCAAAGAAAGGAACAAAGCATGGGAACAATTTCATAAAAACAAAACCCAAATAGAAAAACAAAAATACTTAGAACTGTGCAACAAAGTCAAGAAACAAATCAAAACTGACAAAACCACCTATTACCTAAATCTACAAGAAAAACATGCTAGAAACCCCAATAAAATTCTGGGCTGCAGTCAACTCTGTACTGCAACCTGGGAAAACTACTACCCCTGCACCCACAACAGAGAACAACAATGACATTATCCTCACACAGTTTAAAAAATACTTTACTGGGACAATCCAGGTCCTAGCTAATAACCAAATAAACTCCACTCACCCAACCCCCAACAAACACACCAACCACAATGGAAACAGAAGCTAGCAGCCCCCACTTTAGCTTCCAACCAGTATCTATTAAAACCATCCAAAAACTCCTCCAAAAGCTCAAACCCACCATCCTGGCTGCAGTCAACCTACCCGCAGAATACCTCCAAATAGCAACAATAGCCATAGGCTATCCAGTTGCTATTCTCACCAACAGATCTATCACAGAGTGCAAAGTACCCCAACTATGGAAAATCTCCCATATCATACCACTACACAAAGGAGGTAACTCCTTTGAACTCAATAATTATCACCCTATCACTATCGTATCACCCATATCTAAAATCCTAGAAAGGGTCATACATACTCAACTTATGAACTACCTCCTAGAAAACAAATTGCTATCTAAAAACCAGCATGGCTTTAGGCCCTTCCCCAGTACACCCACCACACTTGTATCATTCACTAATAGCATTAATTACCATAGAAATAATGGAAAACTTGTCTCAGCCATAGTTTTAGACCTATCCAAGGCTTTCGATATGGTTAACCACAATAGACTTCTCAACTCCCTCTCTAAACTCACTCTCTACCTTAAACCTTAGTTCCTCCTGCATCACATGGATGAAGAGCTATCTATCAGGTCAGCATCAGGCAGTAAAATGACAAAACCAACTATCCCCTCTGCTACCAGTATCCTTAGCAGTCCCTCAAGGCTCCATCCTAGGCCCGTTGCTCTTCAACTCCCATCCGCCACCCCCAGGGCCTCAGTTATTCAATACACAGATGATACCACAATCATATGTGCAGCCCCCACTCTAGACCTTCGCCACTCACAAACACAAGAGTCCTTCTCACTAGCAGAAACCTGGTTCTCTAACCACCAGCGTATTCTTAACCCAAATAAAACAAAATTACTGCTAATTTCCTTTCATAGAACCCCCCCCCCAACAGACAACTTCACAATAACCTCTGATAACAAAACTGTAATCACCCCAACTACCCACACCAAACTTTTAGTCACTGAATTAGACAACAACCTAAGAATTGACCTGCACACTGCCCAAACTATCAAGAAAGTCCACAAAAAGCTTGGCCTGCCCTATTGTAACAAACAATTTCTAACAAACCCATCCAGAACCACAATAGCCAGGACACATCTGCTATCCACCCTCCTCTATGCATCCCCAGTCCTAACCAACCTTCGTAAATCTGACCTAAACAAGCTAGAATCCTGCTACAATAAGATAGTTAGATTTGCTGCAGCATCTGCATATAGGACACATCACTGCACCTCCCTCAAAAACCTGAACTGGCTAGGACTCCCTCTACTATTTCAACTCAATCAACTGTCACTAGCACATAAGCTATACTACTACCCAGACAAAATCCCAGCCCTCCTACATCTAATACGACCTCACACCACAACAAGAGCCTTGAGATCCAGCACCCTTAATCTTCTAGAAGTCACCAAATATAACAATGAAGCAGGGAAATCTCTCTTTAGCTACTACATCTCCAAACTCTGGAACTCTCTACCAGCCGCCCTTACATCCAATACCTCCACTACACAATTTAAAAAACTCCTAAAAACCCACCTTAGAAACAACTGGCTATGCTCCTGTAATGCCCCTGGGTAAAGACAAGTATACAAGCAACAACTATTTACATAGCCATAGACCAAGGTTTCCCACCAAGTTTCTAATTCTAATGTGACCTTACGAAAGCATAACTGCAAAATATTGCATCTATAAATTGTAAACAAATGCATGCACAAAATTTGTGTCTGCTATGTACCATAATGTACTAGAAGTGTGTTATCTCTGTATTGTAAATAGTTACTAGTCTGTAGTAGTATGATAGTGTATTGTATTTAAATGGAGCTTTTCTCCCCGGCCTCCACTGAAAACGGACATGTGTCCAGCCGGACTTTCCCAGTCATCAAATGTAAAATAAAATAAAAATAAATAAAATAAAATAAAGCAATAAACAGTTTGCAAAGTGAAACAAAGCTGAGATTCCAGTCTAGTAAAGGATGCCTGTAACATGAGAAACAACTGTTGCAGAAATGAGCAGACAAGCAGAAATAGCAAATAGAGTCCACAAAAGTGTTGCACTAGGAATGACACAGGCAGGTAAAATCTGTTGCAGCTTATTTCACAGGTAAACAAGGATAAGCACTTTCACAGAAAATAAAAACCCTGCTTCATCAGATCTGATGATTTGATTTGTTTTTCCTTTTATCTTTGATTCTTTAAAATTAAAGGAGTTGGGATAGAGATACATACTGAAGGCCCAAATATTAATTGTTATTGAAGGCACTGCAAAAACTTGCATCAACACATGATGGGGTTAAGCAGCAAATATAATATTCTTTCTAAGACCTCACATCTGTTGATCATTAGAAAGGTGTGTCTGTCTATTTTTAATCATTTGAGATTGGGATCACCTCATTCAGAGAGACTACCAGAGTGCTTTTGTGAGTTGGAATGTAAGTTGCCAAGAGACAAGTTCATCCAGAATGCCTTTTTCCAAATGGTAAGGATATATTTGCATACAGGATATGAGCGTGTGCCTCTTTATTTGTTGCTATACCACATTACTGTTGTATTGACTACTAATGTCTGAAGTACATCTACTTTTTGCTGTTTTTTAAAGATGGTAAAACTGAATAAAAATATCACTTTCTTATAACTTTAGTGGGTATCAAAAGGAATATGACTACAGTAACATAAAATATAATGCAAATGCATTTTGTGAGGAGTATACAGATAAATTACAATACACTTTGATAATGAGAATGCATTGAAAAATAGAACGGCAAAACAAATTCAAGGGGTAAACAAGTCATTATCCCTGTAGCTGCTGCACTTTTAAAGTCAGGTTAAATGTTTGGTGAACCTTTTTTAAATGAACAGTGCATTTAATGTCTAACAGATTTGGGTAAAGGTTCTAGGATGCAGAAAAAAACTTTTTCTAACAAAGTTTCACCTGAAGCTAACCTAAATGCAGACTTCCGTAATTTACGGCTCCTTGATTATGATATCACGAAGAATAATGTGCTGTGACACTTCCTAACTTATTTGTAAAGGTGGGGGTAAATCCAGAAATGTAATAATTTGAAAGGAAGAGAGATGAGCAACGAGACGAGAAATAATGAGAGCCAACTAACTTTCATTAGTGAGAGGCAATGATGTTTCCATAAAGCAGAGAATGAATTAACTTGCAGATTTTGTTTTGTGTAAAGGTTTATAGTGTTTTAGGTGGAGGTAAGGGTGATAACAGCTAATGCATACTCCACTTTTATTATTAACATGACAATCCAAGTAGTTTTTTGAGTCATAGGGAGTGAGTTTGCAGGCTTGTTGATTACTCATAGTTGTTTCACTACAGTATTAGTACACCATTTAGTGTGCATCTTAAATGTAATGGCAGAATGAAGCTGTGCTAAGTACTTTTTATTGATTGGCCATCTTATCTAGACTTTTGTGTGCCAAATATTTTAATGAAATCATTTTTCACTTAATTTTTGGGAAGTGCCATACAACATAACTATGGTTTTCTTTGAATTAACAAGTTTGTTATTATGAAGCCAGATGAGTATTTTTCTATGTGTCTGTTAAAGGATTCTATTGTACTTCTTTCCTCTTTATTGCAGAATAAATATAAGTTACTTTGAGCATTACATGCAAATCAAGGAAAATGTCTGGTAAGGCTAGATAAAGAAAGAAACTGTGAACATGTAATATGCTGCTAAGTATGTACAAATTTGTTAGACGTCCATTTGAAAAGAAACATAGCAAGATGGAGGCATGGCATACAATTTGGCATCTTAAATTCAATGCGAAAACTGCATAGTTGAAGGTGAAACCCAGTAAATGTCACTCTCAGTGCTCCCTCACTTTTCCTCTACTGAAATCTTCACCCACAGTCACTGCACCACCACCCCTGTTCCTCCTTCTCATCGTTCATACTCTTCATTTTACTGTCCTCTTCCTATGGTAGCACTGAAGAGGACTTCCTGAGTCCTACTTATCTTGCTTACGTCTTCCCATTTTTTTATTTGTGAGCCTACGCACAAATAATGTAAATATCAGCCATCTGATAGTAGTATGTGCAGTCAGGTTGCTACTCATGCCATTATTTCCCAGGTTTGTTTTTTGATGCTTGTGTCAATTCCATATAACTACTCCTACTGCTGTCTGGAGAAAATAAATACATAAACTGTGTTAGTACTGTGCATGAAACAATGGGCAAAATACAATGCAGCAAAGCAAAAATGACATGTATTTTGTAAGTGTTGACTGTTGAATTGCATTGAAACTGAACTCCAAGAATATTAGTTAAAGATGCTTGGTCACTAATATGAGAAAGCATGAGAGGGGGCGGAGACTAGACGGCACTCTGAAAGCAGCACTTTTTTAGAGCTCCTTAAAACTACTTTAAATAACAGGAAAAAAATAATTTTTTTTTTTTTTAGAAAAAATAGTTAAATATCATTCAACATTTTTACTACCATCATACCAATTTTGGAATATATTCTTCAAAAATTTCCTGTCAGAATTATCTGGAGTTTAAAACTGATTTGGGAAGATGACTGGTTCAAATAATTCACATGCAGAAACTACTCTGAGGAAAGAAATCTAATTGATGTCTACAACTCTACAAGAGTTATCTTTCAAAATGGACCGTTTCAAGGACAACTTAGAAAATTTAAGAGAAAGTTGTCATAATCAAATTGAAACCCTTAAAGAACTACTTCAGCAACATCATACCAAAATATTAAACATCAAAGAGTCCTTATCTGATATAGATGGAAGGCTTAAAGAGGAGGAAATCCAGGGTGAATTTCTTCAGCAACAGAATAAGTGGCTTACCAACAAGTTGGAAGATATGGAAAATAGAGAAAGGAGAATTCATTTGAGAATCTTTGGGTTACCTGAGAAGTCCGAAGGTGATGATATTATCTCTTTTCTTAATTCCTCGTTACCTGACATCCTAGATCTAAAAGAAGGATTCTCATATGGTATAGAAAGAGCTCACAGAGATATATGGGAAACCCATTCCTTCATCATCAACATCCAAACCTAGATCTATTGTAGCTAAATTTCTTTCTTATCTTAACAAAGATCTAGTTCTTAAATGTGCTTGGAGAAAGGCTCCACTGAAGTATAAGCAAAATCTAATCAGATATGACAATGACTTTTCCTCCAGAGTTTTAGAAATGAGAAAGAAAGGCTGGCCACTTGTGAAGTTACTCAAGCAAAACAAAATAAAAGCCCAACTAGCATACCCTGCAAAAATAAGGATTTTTATTTCAAATGAAATAAGAACATTCAATGACATTGAGGAAGCAATAACCTTCATTAAAAACAACAATATAATGACAGTTCCAGAGGAGATGGATTGGTCTTTAACTACTTCACTGAAAAGATCCCCTGAGAAAAATAACTGAACTGATGTGAAGAAAAAAAAGCAAAGAACTGATTCAAAAAGTATTCCCTCATCTGCTTCTCTCAAAGATTCAACTAAAACTAAAAATCCATGCTAAAGGTAATAAACTATGTATTGTCTATTCACTCTTTCAAGTATTTTACAAATTACCTCTCACTAATATTAATATTCCATATACGTACTTTAGCTTTAATTGTTAATCTATATACAACAGCTTAATAACAATATTCTGACTTAACCATTTTACACTTAATTGAAATGGGAATGTATAGGAAACGATGTATAGGGAAGAAATCAGTTAACACACACTGTACTTTGAAATATAACACTGATTATACATAAAATACTTTGATTCCATTTAGCTTTGGTCGCTAAGTGACATACAAGTTTTAAGCATGTTTTATTTAATTTATGTATTGAAATATGATTTAACTTATTCCTGACTGTGCATAGTTTCGATGGAGTTATTGTGTCAAGCATTGTCTTGAATTTCAGTTAAACGACATTTTTTTTTAAATTAAAAAAAAAAAGAAAGAAAGAAAAGCTCTTCCAGTACTCAAGACATGCAAGTACTCTTCCCTTTACATTTCGCGAGCTTGCTAGTGTGCTGTGCGCATTAGCTGATACACAGAATGCTTGTTTCCCACCTTAAACTTTAAAATGCACCACTTCCAAATTAAAGTGTTCTGTTTGTGTCATCACAGCTTTCTAGTTAGATTAAACACGTAGGAATATATTTAAAAGATACTATGATGTATTGTTTAAATTTACTTACCTTCCTTTTTTTCTGTACATACGTTAATAAACCATCTATAGCATAACGTGCTGTGCAGTCCAAGCTGTCTTTCTGTCCATTTAATGAATAGTATCATAAAATAGCGAAGGAACACTGTAAAAGTCCTACATAAACTTCTTTCATGAGTTGAAGAGAATGCAAGTTAGCGACGTAACTGTACATGCCCAGCACACTTCCTCAATTCCTTAAAGGGACAGTAGTTTTTTTAAATGATATACTTAGTTGAACATACGTTGTTTTAAAGGACAGGATAGTAAAGAAATTTCAAGTTTAATGAATGTGTTTAGTTTATTGACTGACAACACATACAATTATTGGTCTGTATGCACAAATAATTCAACTAGGGAACCTAGATGAAAAGACATAAAACGAACAAGATATATGCATCTGGAATCATTTAAACATAGAGAGTGAAGTTGAACCACTTAACATCAGCTCCATTTATTAGATATATTTAAAGTTTCTCATGATTATGCATAACTTAGTTAATAAATAAGAATGAGCCCTTAGGACGCCTGTGTGTTATCATAGTCAGTAAAGTATCAAGGAATGATTTGTTAGGAATTGAAAAATAACTACATGACTAGATGGGAAAAGAACGTGTAAGGTATTAGCTGGTACTTGGTCTTCTATAAGGCATATTCTATGAGAAACTTTACACCAGAAATATTAAACTATATTTTGACTCTGCAGATGTAGAGTGCAAACAATGAATAGTCTTTAACATGTTACTTAATTTAGACAGCCATACTAAGCTTCAGGACTGCACCCCTAATGGAATTTTCCTCTGGTGAGAATAGACTAGGTTGTAAAGTCACCACTACTAGGAACTTGATAAAATGGATGTCTTACCTACCTTTTAATGGTTCTCATCATTTAACGTCCACTTACTGTCACTGCGCAGTTATTGTGATGCAGCATTAAATTGTATTGATTTTTCGAACTGATATTGTATGTCTGTGAACCAATAACCTGTGACTTTTGCCTATTTTGGATAGAAATTCTTACATCTTATCACATGTAATAATAACCTGTTTAAGGTTCACTTCAAATTAACGACAAACTAGTTCTCCATTGCAGTACACGGTAATGTAATAAGTATGATGTAAAGTTCTTTTACATGCAACTTCTTTGTACAGCATTGCTCTAGGTAGCATTTGTATATACCTTGGAGTTTCTATATACATAGAATACTATGATTCCTGTTCTTAAACTACCTCACTAGAGTGAATGTAGATTATAGAAACTGATTTGATTCACTGTTAATGGGGAGAGTGACTATAGTATTAACTTATTTCAAATTGTGTTGTATAAAGTAAGAATTGTATGAAAACTCATATTCATCATTGTACTGAATACTTTATAGTCAGTAGCAATTATCATTTCTAAATATCATTCAGAAATGATCTTTTAAAAAAAATGAAAAACACAATTTAGTAACACAATTCTTGAACACTTTAGACAAACATTCCAGTGAAAGTGGGCTTCGGAAAAAGCAGTTCCCTTATCTTGGATATGACTGTGGTAATAAGCAAATACCACATACAGTGTAGATTGTGACAACCTTTTAATGTCAGAATTCTATATTAAGTGTTAATACATAACGAGGATATATTTATGTTTGTCATTGATCAATCTAGTTGTATATGCTTAGATTGATTTACTTTACAATCTCCAGAGTAACATACAATGAAGCCTCTAACCTCTCATTAATGTTTGGTTCATATTTAGTAAGGAGGGTTAATCTGATTGAACCTTTTAGTTCTCTCAGATTGGGAATGTTATTCATTCCATATTTGTTAAAAGGTTATTTTAGGCTTATGTTTGTACTCATGTATGATATTATCTATTGTACACATGTTTATTTTTTTCTTTTGGCCTCTTTTAAGTTCTAAATTTTATAATTCAAAAGGAATCAATAATCTATTAATTAGACTTAATAAATGTATGGAAGTTACACAGCAAATAAATAACAAAATATCTTGTCACTATATCCAATCAAATACTCTTCAATAATAAATTAATAGGATGGATATAGTGCTACTCTCTTTAAACGTAAATGGTTTAAATAACCCAAGAAAAATATCCAACTTACTTAAATATTTAAAAGTAAATAAAGCGCAAGTGGTATTTTTGCAGGAAACTTACTTTAAAGCTAATAATAACTTCAGTTGGAATCCAAATTAATTCCTAAGGCTATCTAACTCATCATATAGTAAAAAAAAACGAGGAGTATTAATAATATGGAAGAAAAATGTTACCAATCTTCAAGTTATTTATAACTATGAAGATAAAGATGGTATTTTATCAATTGTAATAATAAGATTTAGTAACAGAATTTGCATCTTGGTGAATTTATATTGGTTTCCGGGTATAGGAGTAGGAACAGTTAAAAAGCACATAGATCTTATTAATAAAACTTCAAAAGGCAATTTAATTTTGGGAGGGGATTTTAATTGTATCTTAGACAGTCAGGAGACCACTAATAAAAGATCTTTCTGTATTACTTCTACAGGGAGAACTCTTAAAAATGGATTGATAGTTTGCAATTATTAGACTCATTTAGTCTTAAAAAAGATAATTCATTATTATTTTCTCATAGTGACTATAAATTCAATACCCAGACAAGAATTGATAAAACATTTGTATCCCAAGATTTAAAAATGAAAATATCACATTCTTCTATAATCCCCTGCCCCTTATCTGACCATAACTCACTCATTCTTAAAATTTAAATGGATTTTAAGAGATTGACATTTACCAAAAGAATTCCAGCATATTTCACTAAATTAAAAGAATTTAAACCATGGTTGGACTTGGAAATATAATACTTCTTTGATACAAATTATACTAGTGACATAAATATAGTTATTTTATGGGATTCCCTAAAGGCATATCTTTATGACAAAATTATTTTTTGGTGTAACAATAAAACAAATGAATGGGAATCAGAACTAGTTAATATCCAAAATCAAATAATAGAAACTAACCTAAAGGATGTAAAAGATCCAGTTGCAAAAAAAAAAAAAGAGAAATTGGGGAATTAAATAAAAAATACAATAATATCTTAATGCATAAAACCAATTTGGCTTTGGAAAAATTAAAATTAAATTCTTACTCTGTCTCCCCCAAATATATGCATAATTTAGCAATGAGATTAAAAAGACATTCCAATGGAAACAATATTACAAATATAATTCATGAAGGGAAAAACAATAAAAAGGTTTCAGATATAAGTGATATTTTGGAAGCATTTAAATTTTATTTTACAAAACATTACAATAATAATGATTCTCATCATAACAATATAGACTTGTGCCTGGATTCCTCAAATTTAAACAAAATACCAGAGAGCTTAAGCATAAACATTCAAAAACAAATTACTCTCAAAGAAATTAATGAAAAAAATAAAGAAAGTAAAAATAACAAAGCCCCAGGTATAGATGGAATCATTATAGAAATGTACAAGTTATTTCCAGCTGCTGTCATAACAATAATGCAAAAAGCACTAAATGAAACATATTGGCAAGGCACAATTCCACCTCCATGGAGATATTCATTGAATACACCTATTATAAAGGAAAACAAGAATCCCAACTCATGTAGTTCATATAGAACTTCATAGGTTCATAGGTTCATAGGTTCATATTAGGCTATCTGCCCGAGGGCATTTATAAGCCTAGCCCATAGTTTTGTGGCTTACACCACCCCTTTTGGTAGAAGAAAATTGCTTTATTATTTTGATGTGCCTCTGTCGAGCAGACACTGAGAGGTAACACCCTGGGTGTATCTCCTATCTCCCATCATTCTTCTCCCTTCCTCTTGAACAGGGCCAGCGAGGTGCTCTGGCCCTGGAACCTTTGTCACATTTTAGGGGATTTTTATTTGGGTGATGAATGATGAATCCTCCCACGTCCTATTAAATTAATAAGTCGTTTAAGAGGTTAAAGTCTCCGCCTCTGGTTGAGATGATTTTTTCTAGATTGAGATGATCATCTAGCATTTCTCATGGATGTGTATGCATGCCTTAGTGTCAGGCTAGGTCACCTCGCAGACTGGCTGAATGCAACTGAACCGAATATAACTGGAGTTTTTGAGACACACATAACTTTGGACAGATTTTCCTTCCTTATCCTTTGGTGAGAACTTTGTGGCCTCTCAAGTGTCGCAAGGGTCACATCATTAAGGGCATTGTAGTGACGATCATAGGTCTGATGAGTGGATGATGAAGTGAGACTATGACTCTATGAATCTGATGACTCCCCTCTCCTTCCATGGGGCAATGTACAAGGTCTGCCTGACTGCTTTAGGCAATATGAAACTGTGAGAATAAGACTGTCAACCCTGTGTTCACAGTCCCTAACTTCCTTAACTTCTATCAGGGTGTTCAGGATTGCCACTTATATGACTTATAGGTTAGGCTATACATTGCATGACTATGCATTTCTTGGCATTTAAACTCTATGTTATCCTTTTTGGTTTTCTGACACCCAGTTGGATGATTCTGGTGTAGGATGTGATTTTTTAACTATCGCCCAGTTTGCATATCATTTGCAAACTTTGTCCCAGTTAACCCTTGTGTACTAGCTTTGTCTGCCAAGTTTGTAAAACAGACAAGCCCAGGGAAAACAATGCCAGGACAACAACTGTGGTGATAGGCCTGAGACTGTGACACTTCCAGTAACTCTGACCTTGTGGGTTCTGGCATTATTTCACTCCTTAATAATGACTATAAAATTCTTATGTCTATTCTGGTTAATAGAATCAAAAAATCTCTGAATCATGTCATTAGTGATGATGAAATGGGTTTTATTCATAATAGACACACCCATGATAACATACAAAGAATTTTAACCATTGCAGACTTTTTAAACAGAGTCAAATATGAAGCCCTAATAGTCACATTGGGCACTGAAAAAGCATTTGATTCACTAAATTGGAATTATCTCTTTAAAATTGTACAAATTTATGATTTCCCTATACAGTTCATTACTTTAATAAAGAATATTTATAAAGACAATTTGTCCTATGTAAAATTAGGCCCATTAACATCAGAAGTAATTAAAATTACTAAGGGTACCCAACAGGGATGCCCCATGTCTTCAATGTTGTTTGCACTAGCAACTGAACTTTTTTCATTGGCAATCTGTTTTAACCCCAAAATTAAAGGCATTGACATTTTAACTAAATTTAATTCCAAAATAATGCTCTTTGCCGATGATATTCTACTCACCTTATCAAACTCAGATGAGTCACTACGTGAATTAAATTCATTAGCTGAAAAATTCTATCATATCTCAGGTTTAAGAATTAATAGTTATAAGTTGAACCATATATTGCTGCATAAAACAAAAACAACTCTAATACTAACATAAATCAAATAATTGGAAAACAGATGTCCTCTTTAAATTATCTAGGGATTGTGTTATGCAAAAAGTTATAATTAACTCTATCTACAAACTACAATAATATTGTGAATACCCTTAAATCACTAGTGGGGAATTGGAATAATCTGTATTTAACATATGAAGATAGATTGCAGCTAATAAAGATGGTCCTTCTCCCAAAAGTAAATTACATTGCACTAGCTATCCCTATAATTCCTAGTAAAAATATCTTAAAAGAATTAAATACAATCTTTATAAACTTCCTTTGTTACCCAAAAAAGAAAAGGATAGCTTTTCTACACCATATTAGGCTTTGGGAAATGGGAGGAATTAAGTTTCCTGATTTACAATCTTATATTAAAGCATCCATTTTCAAAACGGTAATAACTTGGTTAGATCCAAAATTCTCCTCTGCATGAAAAACTTTACATACTGCTATATTCCTAAAAGAAAGTAAATTAACAAAAAATATACAACTGAATGAACAAAATAATAAACTTTGGCATATTATTTGTATTAACTTGCCATATAATTCTTCCAAACTTACCAATCTAAACTATATAAATTATATTTACAACACTTTCCGGAGCTTTGTAAACAATAATATTGACATTAAATTATGGTTTCAATTATTAACTCCCTTCAAAATTACTAAAAACTTTTTCAATAACATTCCTATAAATACTCTTAATTCATGGAAACGAAAAAACTTTACATGCTGGTACCAATGTATGGGAAATCTGATTGTTATGGATGTAAATCAGTTAATTAATACATTTAATTTATCAAACTTTGATTGATTATCTCTTAACAGTTTAATACCCTATGCACAAGACTTATGTAGAATAGACAATTCTTCTTTTAAATCCATACCTAAATTTATATTTTGCTTACATGAAGTATTATATAGAGACTTTAATTGGACAAATTTAACTTCAAAGTTATATAAAATCATTATTAATTACAAAATAAATTCTAACCAGAAATTCTGGAATTTTATTACTAAATAATATTCATTATTGTTAGCAAATGAGACTAAAATTGGTGTATTATATTCTATTAAGTTAACTTCAAATATACAAATTTGGAAAATTTTTGCATGGAAGTTTCTACATAGAGCCTTTTATACCCCCAACAAAATAGCTAGATTTAACAATTCTAATGACATAATTTGTTGGAGGTGTTCTTCAAAATGTAATGCTGATTAGTTTCATATTATGTATGAATGCTCCCACATTAAGAAATTCTGGGAAGATGTTGGTGAATTTCTGTAAGCCATTTTTACTGATTCTTTCATTTTGTCAAAGTCACTAATTCTCCTGAATATAAATGAAACTATTGTTACGAAGAGCAAAGACCTTCATCTTCTTTGGACTGCAATGACAGTCACAATAAAGTGTATCACAAGGAAATGGAAGTCCTCTATCATCCCAACATTTGTTGATTTTCTAATTCTATTGAAAGATGTATCACTGTTGGAAATCAAAGTCAAGGAAATGAGAATCTTTCCTAGGAAATGGATTAATAATCCTTGGGAGGAAGTTCTTTCCCTTATTGAGACACTTAAAACAGACACAACTTTACCTTCAAAAGAGGAGAAGAAGCAAAAAATCATTTTTTTTCTTTTAATAATATGCAATACTTGTCTGTGTATCTACGATTGTGTTCCTTTTGTCATTATTTGATTTGAGGCCATTGTACATTTTGTAAATAGTTCATTCAATTTATTCTTACTTGATCTGTAAAGTTTATTAATTATTGATTTGAAAAAATTGAATAAAGTTATTTGAATAAAAAAAGAAAGCATGAAACAAGTGCAGACAGGAATTGGGACAGTCATCTTACAGTGCATTGAAAATATTAATATGCTGCACATGATTTATTTGCAGTGGGAAATATATTTTTTCATGTTTGATTCAATCATTCAGATTTCTGCCTATGCCTGTAATAACTGTGCTAATTATTAAAGCTAGCCACTAATTAATGCACCATTTTTTATCACACATCATCATCCACTATTTCTGCAGCTTGTCTCACTTATTCATCATTGACAAATGCTTGTTAAGGTTTCTTATTTATTTAACCTGAGACTGAGTTTCTTATCCATGTGAAGCTGATTACATCTATTATCTAGTATAAGGACAACCTAGACAAGTGGATGGAGAACAGGAAATTTACACCAGGCCTGGCAACCATGCCTCTTATGGACAGAGGCACCTTATAAATACCTGGTCCTCAATGCCCTGTTTGGATGCAGGACATCATTATTCTTTTAGGAAACCTGGCTAGGCTTGGAAAGGCCCCTTCAGTTGTTAGCCTAGTAACAGTCTATGAATCTGTGAATATATGAATAAGTTACAGTAACTAACATTCCCTTTGTGTTTTACAGGTATGAAACTATACCAGTCTCCCTTGTCATTTTAGTTTTAGTGGAAGCTACATTTTATAAGTATTGAAATAATGAATTTTTAAGGATGTGTGGCTATTGGAATTAAGCTCTTATAGCTATGCACTTAATTTAAAAATGTGTTGTCACTTACAAAGGAATATTAAATGTAAATATCAAAGTTTAGTTAAGTGTCTAAGAATAGCTGAGGTATGAGGCAGTAGTAATTCATATTTAGGCATTGACGCCTATCAAACAGTGTTCCATTTCTGGCAGTCTCAGGTACTTTGTGTTGCATGCTGAGAATTGCAGTGCAAGGATACAGGGTGACCCAAATGCAAAACATAGCAGTAAGTTTTGTAGATGATTACTATAGCTACAATGGTTTACTTAATTTAGAATTGTTGTTTTGTATATATAAAAATAATACAGTTAACTAATTTATCTAGCCATATGATTTGATGGTGCTTGTGGCAACACACCGTGTGATATCAGCAATATATCAGAACGCTTGTGGTAATGGCAGTTTTAGCAATGGAGGGTTGCACTGCAGAAAGCCAAAATTCCTAATTAATTATTCAAAACAGCTCCATTTAGTACCATCTATTTGAATTGTAGTTTGTAAACATCAGTCGGTCTGGCAGCTTTATAGCAAGCAATTCTGAGCCACTGAGTGAGTCCTGCCTTTAATGTGCACACTGGTTAAAGGGCTATTTCATTACAAATAACCTTTCTGTCTGTGATTGCTGCTAAAACAATATAGTTCTCATCCATGTTGTTGTCATATTGGAGATAATTACACCAGGGGCTATGGGTATGCTGTGTCTCACATGGGCAGTAAGGGAGTAGATCCCGTGTAGAAAAACAAAGGTTTTCTTGGGGTTGTAGCCAACCGCTATTTCATTTATGGAAACAACACCTTTGAAGACATGAGCCATTGTTCTAAGCATAATCGTTAGAACCACTGACCTAGAAAGGTAGCCGTATGCATGACTCAGCAGGTAATTCATCTGCCTTGGACACTGGAAAGAATACAGAGCTGTGCAATCAGTGTCCATATCCCATATCAGCTGTATGGTTTAATGTTCTAGTACTGGCACCGTAGTGCAGCATGAGGGAGCTACTCCACCCTCAGGGTACAAGCCTTCAGATAGGATGAGATGATGCTATATGCTTATCCTAACATTTTTAATAATATATTCCTCAAAGTTTTCTTCACAGCATTAACATTATTGTTCTGTCTTACTCTTTTACTTACACATAAGCCATGATTAAAATATCCTAGTTATAACACTCTCCACTCAAATTCATATTCTTCTTTGAACCAAAACTGCAATTTCAGAACATATTTTACACCAAATTACCAAACAATTTCCTCATCCAGGACTCTTCTTCCCTTTATTTCTTTATTATTTCTTTCAGGTTAATAATAATGTGTGTTATATCCTGGAAACAAATTGCAACTACATCCTGTCATTTCAATAGTATGGAAACTGTAGAATGTCTCACAAGAGTGTTTATATCTTTCACATTTATTGATTAGGCATAAAACTCTTTCAACTTAATTACATGCTTTTTTAATTCAGTTTTGATTCTAATTGCCTGGTAACTATCAATCCTCTAATATTCTTCTTTGGGCAAGAGCTGGTTATGGGAAGTAATCCTCCAGGCAGCCATCAGTGTGACTTTTTAGCTCTATTCCCCCATCTTACCCACCAGCCTGATTAACATAAACCCCAATGCTGGCAGGTTGGTACATGCACACTCCCACACAAGTGTAGATCTCAGTTGCAGTGCATAGTGGTGCCTGTTGGACCATGTGCATCTTTGGTTTTCAGTATGCCTGCTGCCTCTTTGAGCCTTCTGCTGAAGGTCAGCAGAGCAATGGTCAGGGCTACATTCTCTCTCACCAAGCTAGAGGAGATAGCAGTGTCTGCATGACCCATTTTTCTTTTTAACTAACCTTTGTCCTACAGTCCCTTCTTTTCCTTTTGATTCCTTTTTAGCCTTCTCTTTGCTTTTGGTTTGTAGAATTTCATGCTGACTCTTTTCTCTTACACTCTGTTTTCCTCCCCACTTTCTATAGCTATTATTTTATGTGCAATGATATTTTTATCTCTACCATGTTCTATTTCCTCTTTACCTGTCTGGATATTAGCCTGCCTACTTTCAGCTTTGCTTAATGCATTTATTCATTCATTCTCTTATTTTTATCCCAGTTTGGCCAAAAGTGTAAATTAAATAATCACAACCTGCACATTTTTGTTAGTTGATTTTTCACATACACGTATACTTGTTGAAAACAGCGAGAAGCTAATACATTGAGAAGTATTTAGTATTTACCTCAGGTTTTCTTTACACTTTAAATCTACTTCACCAGAAGGATGACCTCTGAGTCTTTCATGCTCATTTTTCATCTCTGATAACTCCTTCTGAAACTTTTCCTTCTGTTGCAAAAGTTGATCCTAGAAATACAAGAAAAAAGTTCACAAGTAACAGTTTGATGACTGGTAGCACAACACACAGTCAAAGGCAAAATGCAAACATATAATGCAGATATCTTTCACACATGGACCCATAAAGCAAATTTGAACTGTAACAAATGACTTGACTCGATTTGGTGATCACAGGGGCTCAGCTGCTGAGATTTTTGTTTCACATCACCAGGGTCTGAGGTTCAGTCATAACCTTTGTGTATGTGATTAGTCTGCAAGTTCTCTACATATTTGCATAGTTTTTTTTCTGGGTTTTCTAGATTCCACTGAACTCCGCAAAACATATTGGTTGGTTTTGGTTGGCTTCTGTAAAATCCCCATATCTATTGCATTTACCCTTGTCCCTGTAGCTCAGATTCTGGTTGAAAAGGGCTATTAAACACTAGATCACCTGCCTGGTTAGAAAATAAATAAAATAAAAATTACCAGTGTTATTTTACTTGTTGTTCAGTCTAGACAAGCAAGAAGATCGTTTCCAGAGTTTTAGTACCTTCCACATTTGCAGGAGCTACATGTGCATGCTAAATGCACATTTTACTTGTCTTTTGTTTTTAGCACAACTATTGTTGTGCTAAGGTACTACTGCCTTAAATTAAGACTTAGCCTAATATCTTTTTTAAATGTCTTTATTAAAACATCACATTTTAAGTTGCGCAGTGCGTTCACATACATTACTAGATAGTTGACTACATACACATTGGTTTACAAAGTCCATTGAAAATCTGGAGAAACAGACAAATGCAGGTTCTGTAAAACAGAAATGGAAACAGTCACACACATCTTATTGCTGGCTGTGATGCATTCATGACAGACAGCCTGTACAGTGAAAAGTACAATAATGTGGCAAAACTGTTGCACTGTGATTATACAAACTCTACAATATAAAAGTAGCTGAGAAACATTGTAAAAATGAACCACAAAGCCTTATAGAGAATGAAGAAGTTAATATCACATGGGATCACCCATTAGCAACAGTTCAAAAAAAACAGATATAGTAGTCCATGACAATAAACGTAAAAGTACCATTGATCATTAAAATTGCTATGCCCAGTGATTACAATATCTTATGTACAGAGAGACAAAGTCATACAATATCAGACAAGCAAGCAAAAATGAGAGGAGTGTAGAAGAAAGATATCCGCACAGTTCCAATAGCAGAAGAAGCAACAGGTCTACTATATATAAAAAGTAGTTGTCCTTAGATATGCTGCCAATGCATGTAAATCCATATGGAATTTAGAAAGAAGCAATTCTGTGCACATTGTAGGTGCTGAGAAGAGCATGCTTTGCTAACATCAAAGACTGAATCAATACTAACTTCATGAACTCTAACCATACCCTGATTTAGGAATGAGGTCCATTCCCATCTTGGTATTAGAAACCCAAAATACTTGGAGAAATTAAACCTAGAAAAGAAAACAGACCATAATAATGGCTACCATTATCATCATCACACAGTATGCATACATATTTTACTTTTGTCCATTTTCATTGGGACTATATTAGAACTTCGAATGCTTAGGTAGTCAAATGCTGAAACGTCGACACCCAAACGTAAAATTCTAATAAAGTGACAGGCCAATTACACAATTTCTTTCCCAGGGAAAAAATTTGTGTGGCCAACAAAAAAAAAACAAACTCTAAAACCCTAATCAAGTTCATAGGTTCATAGGTTCATAGGTTTATACTAGGCTATCTGCCCTAAGGCATTTATAAGCTAAGCCAAATTATTATTGGCTTCCTTCACCCCTTAAAATAAAAAAAAAACTGCCCCCATTAGTTTGTTGTGCCTCCAGATGATGACCCAGAGAGAGATGATCGATTACCTACCCTCCCCGAGGTGCTCTGCCTCACATGGACCGGGATTTTATTCCACAGCATAGGAGTCTCTGAGTGATAAATCTATCCCTCCCCGTCCTATTTATTATATCCGTAAGGTTTAAGATCACTTGCTCTCTAGGTTTTTTGGTGGGGGGATTTTTTTTTGAGGTGGAGCATGTCCATTAATTCGGGTTGGACATGGCCTTGTATGTCAGGCACTTGTCACCTCTGCTGAGCCGACAATCTGGCTGAGTTTCTGCAGTTTTCTCTGTTTCTGGCATGACAGATTTCCTTTTCCTTTCCCTTTTTCCTTGAGGTTTGTTGTCTCGGGGTCTCTGCAGCTGTCGGGTGAGGATGGTATACATCCCGAATGGGCATTGTACCATTGGGTTGGTCTGATGAAGTAGACAGGAACACAATGACTCACACTATCTAGATGTGAATCCTCTTGATCAGGTGGGGGCAATGTAGGGTCTTTCTTTCTAACCACTTTAGCTGTGTGTGGAATCAAAGAAAAGCTGGTCCCCAGGTCCCCAGGTCCCTCTTCTGTGCTTAGTGGATTTGCACCTATGGTTGCCACCTATATGGTAGCCAGGCTTTTTTTTGTTTTTTTTGGCGGGTTTTTGGCTACTATTTTAGGCCATGCATGGCACTGGCCTCTGGCACCAGCTATCTTCCTTCTGGAGGATATCTTCCCTGCCATTGCATCCTCCATAGGCAGTTTGTTTGCATCTGCAAGTTTTGTCAAATCTGCAAAGTTCCTCCCATAAGATGTCCTGAGTGAAGTAGATGCCACACCAAGGGGAGACAAAACCTTGGGACAAGGGGGCCCAGACCTACCGGCTTGGAGACTTGCACTCCCAACCGGAAACCCTGTGGGGTTCTGTCACTCAGCAACTTTAACTTCTGTCATTGACATTTGGGTTTAGCTAGTAAGTTTTTAAGTTTTACATTTGGTATTGTGTTTTTCAGGTCAAGGTCAAAAAGCTGGTAGGTAGTAGCAAAGGCCAAGGTATGGTAGGCCTTTCCTCATCAATGACTCAGTTCAACAAAGGCAAGAAGTTCTAACCAAAGCCAAGCATGGTCAAGTCAAATGATCTTCAAACTCAAAGTCAAGTCCCTATATCTTTGTTTATGAGCTCCATTATGATCCTCTCCATAGCTTTGCAGACTAGACTTGTTAAGCTTATGGGCGGGTATTACGGGTCAGTCGAGGCGCCACCCTTGTGTGGAGGGGGACCACAGTTCCTCGCCACGCCACCTCCTTGGGCACGATCCTGTGGCTGCTATTAAACAGCTGCCTTATGCAATTAGTAATTTTCATTTTAGCTCATAGCACACAGCTGGGGACACCATCCCCATCCATTCCCATTGTTGCTTTTAGCTTAGAGAGAGCAGCTTTCACCTGCGCGTATGAGATGTCGGGGCTAGGCTACACTCGGGATAGGATTTTATCTCTAGGGGAGGGGAGGGGGGGGTGTTGCACTGCACCTGGTCTGCCAGTGTGTGTGTGTTGTTTGTGTATTTTTTGGATTTTTTTTGATTTATTATTTTTGAGAGTCCAGGAGGTTCTGTTAGCCACATAAAAATTTGAGATGATGCTCTTTTCCTTTTATTTGTGTCCTTTGAATCCATGGCAATTTTTATTTTTTTTTGGCTTTTTTTATTTTTACTAATTATGATCATTTTTGACTTCCTTTTATTTTGTGACTGTTCTTGACTTTTTTTGAAGCTTTCTGTAATTATTGTTTGTTTTAAAGTTTGGGGATGGCTGGTTGTGTGGGGCTGGAGTCTTGGGAAAGAGTTTGTGTTTTTTTTTGGTTGTGCTGGATCCATGCAGTGAAGGAGGTGTCATAGAGGCATTTTTAGGCATTTTGGCTTGTTTTTTGTTGACTCAGGGCTCAGTCAGGGTGAAGTTTGCTTGACCAGTCTTGAAGTTTTGTTTTGAAGTTTTGAAGTTTGCTTTTTTTTTTTTTGGTTTGGGGTTTGGGGCTTTTTGGTTGGGGTTTTGAGTTGAGGATCTTATAGGATGATCAGTGATATGAGAATATTGCATTTGCTTTGATATGTGTGGATGTTTTGTGACAATGAGATTTCTCCTCTATATTTCCTCCTCGTGGAGAGACTGACTAGCTGTTCCTTGGCACTGAATTCCATGGCTCAGGGAAACGTTTAGCTAGAAAGTTAGGGCTTGAATGTTTCTTTGAGTCTATATTTGTTGAAGTATTACCCTGAGTAGTTTTCATATAGGCAATATGGTGGTCCTGGGAGATACATTGGGGTTCCTGAGTTTGGTTCCAGGAGAGAGATGTGGCTGGCTTTGGCATGAGGAGGTGTTTGCCAGTTTGCTTGTCAGTTGGTACACCCTTGATGGCCACGAAGCTTCATCCTTGGTTCAACCTGGAGGTGGGGAAAAGGGCAAATCCCAATGATGGCCAAGCAAATTTTTTTCCCAGGGAAACAATTTGCATAATTGGCCTGTCACGTATATTAGACTTTAATGTTTAGGTGTCAAAGTTTCGGCGTTCAACAACCTAAGTGTTTGAAGATCTAATATAGACCCTTTTCATTCACTATAGCATTATATACATTGATCAATTCCTTCTTTCCTACCTTCTGGTAAACCTCAATCCTAGTTCTCCTAAACCATATTCTGTATGTATAATTTCCATAAATTCCATTTATTTCTGTGAAGTTTGTTCCTTCACTTTTCTAAAGATCCTGCCTCCATGGTTTTACCTCCTTTACAATATTCAATATGGTTAGTTTACATTCTGATTTCCATTTCTTAGCAGCTGCATTTTGGTGGCAACAGTATTAAACTTAGTATGACCTTGTCATGCCTAAACAACTCAGTTCTCATATCCAACTCAAAAGAATCATTTTCTTGGCTACTACCATTTGTTCCTCCAACATTTCTGTCAAAATATTCTTTAGAGGTTGTTTAAAAAATACTAACTCATGACATTCCCCCCAAAAAATGTGTTCCAGATTTCCCTTCTATTACCCAATGCATCTCTAATATTGACTGTCCACATCTAGAAAAATCCACTGAAGTGTAACTGGGGTAAAAATACATATGCGATTACTTCCATGCAAAAATCCTAAACCTTTTGGACTTTGTCAAATACTTGAAATCCCTATTGATTTCTTCCTATTGTTCTTTTTAGTTTGACTTTCTATTCTATTTTCAAAATCTTTTCCAACTTCCCTCTTATTATATTTATAATTAAATATGAAATTTTTTATCTCAATCCTAATTAATCATTTTTAACTGCATCTTCTGTTATAGACTCAACTAAACTTCTTCCAAAACTGGTCTTTCACTTGGCATTTGTCTACCCTTTTCTCTTTACCTATGGTCTATCAATCTGTGATACGGAAGGCCATCTCTAATACGTGGTTCAAACTGTTCCCAAGCCTTAGTTCACTCTATTACCCTTCCCTCCTAAGTCATTTGCTAATTTCCTTCAGTAACTTCCCTTTCACATATTTTATTCCCCTATAACAGACATCCCCATTAGGGAAAATCTCGTTTCTCCATTCCTATGCTGGCTTAGTTCTTAGAATATTTTCTGCTACTTTATGAATAATACTATGTATGCTTGCTGTTATTCTCCTTAAGGACATGCATCCAAAATCCTAGTCTCTCTTTAATTCTCCACCCCCCCCCCCATTTCATCATCATCATTTTCCACATTGATTTATAATTTTCTGCTTGAGTTATGTCTATAAGACTTAATTGCATAGCTTTTAAGTACCCCTTCAAATCAGGCAACTTTAAACCATTTTATTATATGGGGAAAGCAACTTATCTCTCTTAACTCTTTGTCTTCCTTCCCCTCAAATAAATTCTTTAACTCTTTGTTAATTTTCAAATACATTTTCTCCCCCAGTTGATAAAAATATTTTGAGGTGTATATAAGACTAAATGAACAAAAACATTTTACTGATTGTATTTTATTATCTATATTCATAATCAACAGCTTCCACTTTCTTAATTTTTTGCATTGTATTCTGCTTAGGCTCTTCCAACATATCCTTAGCTGCCATAACAGTGTCATTTTAAACACTATTTCTAAATACTTCACATTTTCATGCCTCCATAAGTATGGGAATTGCTAAACAAATGTGTATGTTAGGCATAATTTACTACTATAGCTTCTGTTTTATCTTCGTTTAGGTTTCTATCCTGAAAAGACCTGAAACTGCCTCAAAATGTTGTATAACACCAGAATGTTCTTTTCTGGATTTATCAAGTACAGAATTATATCTGCAAATAAGTCTAATTTTTCTTGATTACCATAACAGTTATATCCTTGAAAAATTGGTGTGGTATTCAAGGATATAACTGGTGTGGTAATCAAGAAAATTAGGCCAGTTATATCCCTGAATTTGTGAATCAAAAGACCTTATTTTCTTTACTGCCAGTTCTAAGTATAAAACAAATAATAAACAGAAAAAGACAATACATTTCACAAGACCTCTACAACAACTGGAAAGGCCACAGAAATACCTCACAAAGAGGATTACTGGCCTCAAACAGATGCCCTACGCAGATCGACTCAAAAACCTCCAGCTTTACTCCGTCACATATCGCCTATTCAGAGGCGATCTCTGCCTAACATACAAAGCTATGTCAAACCCAGAGCTGTTGGGCATGCTCCACTTAAAGAAATCCCAATCCCTCTGAGCTACATGCTCTAGGGACCTAAACCTTGTCACCACAATAAACAGAACATGCTGGAGGGATAGATTCCTGTCCCAGAGACTTCCCATACTCTGGAACAGACTACCTATCTATGTCAAACAGAGCTCCTCATTAGCACTCTTCAAGAAAAATCTTGATGATTGGATGGGTAATAGGAAATTCACCCCGTGGATCACTTCTGTGGTTTTGCTTGACAGGGGCACATTAAAATAATTTTCTTGGGTGGCGAAATCCGCCAGGGTATCTTTTTGGCTAGGCTTGTACAGGCTCTAGAGCTAATAGCCTAGTACCTAACTATGAACCTATGAATACTGCATGGCTCCTTTGTTTAAGCAAAGCTTATTAGAGAGGAAACCATCCCAACTTAATTCTTGCTTTCACCTCTTCATGAATCCTTCTTATTAGCCCTATTATTCTGTCATAGAATGCAAATGCTTCTATTTGTCCTAATAATATCCCATTTGACCCTATTGAAGGCCTTCTCTGCATCACGGCTCACCAACAATAATGGTGTTTTCTTAGAATTCAATTCCCTCTGGATCATTATTGTTCTATTAATGTTATTAACTGTTTGTCTCACCTTCACAAGACCACATTGATTCATTTCTATCAATTTTGGTAACATCTTTGCCATTTTCTTAGCAAATATACACAAAAACATTTTATAATCATGGTTTAAAATCAAAATGGGTCTATATGAAGCTGGATCTAAAAGTCTGTACCTTCATTCAGTAATACCACCACCACTGCTTTCTTCAAAAGATGGTGATAATTCTGCCCTTTTAAAATATTACTAAACAAAGTCTTCCAGATCTTTGTTACTGTCTTCACCTCCCAACAACTTCCAAATTTCCACTGGAATACCATTTGCTCTGGAAAACTCCTTTGTTGATCGATTATACATTCATCTGATTTATTTCATCTCATCCTATCTTAGCTATTATTTGTTGAGCCTCATCTTTAGCAAACCTTGGAATAATGAAGTCTTCTATAACTGTTTCTATTTATGCTTTTTCTTTTTCTATTTCTGCTTTGTACCAATTTTTCTAAAATGCCTGAAATGTCTTTAATACATCTGTTGGATCTTTGGTAATTTTTCTTGTCAGAGGTTCCCTGTGTTTGACTACAACTCTTTCTACTTTCTTTTGCCTGAGTTGTGCTAAAAGCCTTTGTTCTCTAGAGGTGTTATCAAAGAATAAATGTTTAACTGACAGCAAAGAAAATAATTTCATATAGGTCATCATTATGAACCCCCTTTTCCCCTTTTTCTACATGGGGTGAGGGTGACAAATGAACTGTCTCATCTCTCAATTCAGTGCCATTCTTCTAAGAATATCATACCTGATTGTTGCAGGTATTCTCTCACACAATTCATCCATCCATCCATCCTTCTCTTTTCTTGTTTCCTCTTGCCCTCTTCCTGTCAAAAATCTTCTTCATAAGATTATCTTCTGCTTTCTTGCTTGTTCACATCTTCTGCTTTCATGTTCATGTGCACAAACTACTATAATCTGATCTCTCTGACCTTCTCTGCAATTGAAGCTACTTTGGCTTCTACTCTGATATTGTCATTTCTTTATTTATCCCACAATGTACATCTGACTACCCATCTCAGGCACTTCTTCTGCATTACTTCTAGCATTCTCAGCTGCCCTGCCTTTACGGACCAGGTTTCTGTACCACATAGTAGTAACAGTCACACCACTGTTTTGTACATATTACTGTTCAATTTCTTCGGCATTCTGCTGACAGCCATTATCCCTGACACTCTGTACCAGGTGGCTGCAAACCCCCTGATTCCAGATTTTACCTTCTCATTCACACATTCCTTCTACTCAACCACCCATCCCAGATACTTGAAACTGATAACCTGTTCCACTATTTTCTCTTCTATCTCAGTTTTCAGCCTCTTCTGATAACTCTCTTATCTGTACTCAGTTTAATTCCATGTGCCTTCAGGTTGGCATACCACTGACCTATCATTTATGGATGTTCTTGTTTCAGAATCTGCTTGTAATGCCACATCATCTTCATGCAGTAGCTTTGTTGATCTGTCCTCTCTTACCTGTTTGCTAATGTAGTCCATCATCAGTATAAACAGGGGAGAGCTCAGAGATGAACCCTAATAAACATCTACTCCCCACTGTCCTAGGACCATGAATCATCACAGGACTGCCCAAATCAGCTTTCATGGGACTTTGTCATATGCTTTCTCCAAGTCTAGGAATGCTCAGTTGGACACTTTCCTCATCTCTAGCTTCTTCTCAACTGTCTGTACCACTGCAAACATCAGTTTGGTTATGATTCATCCTCATCTGAATCTCAGCTGCTCATCTCCCATCTTACGTTTTACTACTCTGTGTATTTGTATATCAATTACCATCTGCAGCAATTTCATGTATTGTGACAGGAGTTTGATACCACTGTACTACCCACAGTTGTGAATGTCCCCTTTGTTTTTGAGCACCAGCATAGGAATGCTTACTCTCCAGTCATCTGGGAAACAGCTTTCTCTCAATGCTGCTATGAATACTCTCTGTAGTCATTTCTTCCCTAACTCACTCAACATCTTAGTCATATCTACATCTGAAACAGATGCTTTCCCTGACTTAATTTTCCTTAGTGCTGCTCTTACTTCTTCTAGGGTGGGCTCTTCTTCATAGGGTGTATCTAGGACAGTGCAGCTTCTATAGGGTTTTCTTCATTCAGAAGCTGCTGTAAGTACTCTTAAAACATCTGCTGTTGATGTCCTGTGGACTGGTGAGCAGGCTGTTGCTGGGTATCCCTTATGTAGGCTATCTGATAACTATCTTCTTTATCTTTCCTCTTTACCTTACAACCTGATAGCATTTCTTTATGCCATCTGGTGAGTCTCTTTCAAAAAGGTGATAGAATGTCTCTAATGCCTTGTTCTTTGCTATGGCTACTGCCCTCTTTGTTAGCCAGTCAGAATTCCTTCTTAGCCTTGTATATCTTTTCTGTCTCCCAGTTTTTTCTGCACTCTTTCTTTATTTTGATAACTTTTTGGACTTCTGCACTCCACCATCCACTTTCCTTATCTAGCTTATTTTGATACCTACCAGAGCTGCATATGTTATCTGGAGTCTGTTTTGAAACACTTCCATTCTTCTTTAACTCCACTTATTTCCTCTTCTTCCTGAGGCACTATAGTTCTGAGTATTTCCTTGAATCCTTCTCCTTTTCTTCAATTTTCAGATATTCAGTCTAGTCTCTGTTGACCTTACAGCCTTCTCAGACCACTGCTTGCAGATGATTGTGGCCACCTGTGCTTTATGCTGTGGTCTGACTGTTTCACTTGGGATGACTTTACAATCATTGATTCTACCCTAATACCTTTTCTTTACTTGGCAGAAGTCTGCCTGAGGTGCATGTTAATCACTCTTATGTATGATCTTACTACTGTCTCTTTTACTGAATCACGTGCTGATCACCATCAAACCACTTGCTGGACAGAAGTCTAGAATGGCCTTTTTATTCATGTTGCCTCACTCATGTGGCCCTATACAGTCCTCATATCCTGTTCTTTTTGTCGCAATGTGTATGAACAGATCCCCCTATTATCAACACCAGCTGATGTTGTCCTGCCTTACCTAGTAGGTCCTGCAACTGCCTGAATGCACTCTTTTCCTATGCAGCCTAAATTCTTCTTTATTTTTTCTTTGGCACTCTGTAGGTGCTCATTTTCTTGTTGCATGAGTTTCAGTCTTCAGAAGTACTTTAACCTTTGTCATCCCCTTCAAATAACTCATATTATTTATTTCTTATATATCTTTCTTTCTTGTTTCTCACATGCTTTTAAAGTTTATTTTCATCTTGTTCTGCTCAATAGCTATCCTTTCTGAAGTAAGTTCTATTTTAATTAATAACTCTTGAATTGTACTGATTACCCATTCCTTAAATTCCACTCTAAAAACTATCTTATTTTTACATCATTACCTTGCATCTTTACATTATTTCATTTGGTATATGATTTGATATAGTTATTTGAAATTCTCTAGGCTTTCAAGTAAGTACATATGATCCTGTGAAATATAATTTCTATCCAATCTAGTCCAATTATTTTATTTTGGAGAATACTACTTAAATTCTGAGTTCCAGCTACTTAATTCATATCTCCCATACCAAATACTCTCATATATTACTTCAGAAGTTTGTTTCTATTGTTATATTTCCCTTCTAGGTCCCCATATTACATCCTCTATATTGCAAATCAAGTTCCATTCCCTACCCATAAATAACATTCAGTGCTGAGAATATATTATTACTCTCCAAATTCTCCTGAGCTCCAAAACAGTAGTTTTTAGATGAAATATGAATGCATGCCAATAAAATGTTCCTCTCCTGCCAAATAACCCCTTTATAACACAGATCTGTTATTATTATTGTCCTTTTTTCCTCTTCTATCAATATCACCACCCCCTCACAATCAGTATTGCCACTGATGCCCTTTTCATTTTTCCCTGACATTTTGCTGAATGTCGACCAAAAAATTATTTTATTTTTAAAACTTACATATTCAGTTTTATCCACATGCATCCCCTTTAAAATTGCTATTTGCATTCTAGATTTATTAATATAATTTATTACTCTTTGCATTTTGGCTGTACCTCTAAGACCCTTTACATTCCATGTTAATATTGTAAGGTAGGCATTGTTAAAAAAAACTGTTACTCCTACTTTTTATACATCACAGTTCTTTTAAATATATGTTTCCATCGTACAGCTTACATACACACAATATTTGAATCCATGCCACATTTCACAGACTTTTTGCTTTAATAGAAAAAAAAAACATGTTGCTCTTGTATCAGGTGAATTGAGGAATTGATGAGTACATTTACTTTACTTTGCTGTGCTTTTGCAAATTGCAAGGAATTTGTAGTGTTTTACTTTCTCTTTTAGGGTTCTTCCTATGGATAATGATATTGGTGGGCAAGTCTCTCCTGTATTGACTAGGGTTTCTTTCAGTTTTTTAATGTTCTTCAGTTCTTTCCATTTTTTCTTCCTTTTTAATTGGGTGAACATTTTTTTCTGTTTGGAGTTAAATTTATTTCAGATTTTACAATCCTTTCAGTTGTTATTTTGTGTGATTTCCTGTGGAGATTTGTTGATTATTTTATAATTATAAATGTTTTAATTTGTAAGCCTTAGTTTTCTGATGTATTGTACTGCATTTACTTGTTTGAATGTAAGAAATATGTATTTAGGCAAGTATCTGTGTTCATGTTTTATTTGTGGAATAGTACTGATTACTGTTGGTACATGTTTAAATGTGTTTTTATTACTGATTATGTTTACTTATGTAGTATTTAGTGTTACATTTTTAGTGTTTTATAGTTATAAGAAGTATTTTATATATTGATAGTGCTGTGCTTTATGTTTCTCTTATGTTTCCAAAAGAGGTTATTAAATGGTTAGTGTCAGGTATGACCCAGGAGTACTTTTTTTAGTGACTGGCACAAATGGATGTAGAAGGAATCAAACCCTGTACCCTGGAATACAACAAGCTGCTTAATAGGGTCTGACCTGATGATCATTAAACCATCTATGTAGCAGGTAGTATACTTCCAATGTGTCAATGCAAGACCACTTTTCATATCCAGGGTATAAAAGAGTGGATCAAGACGTGATTAATGAGGAAATCGTACCTGTGATTTAGTGAATAAGGAAAGGAGAAAATTTTCTTTACATGTACCCCAACAAACTGGATGCCCAAGTAGTTTTACAAGGTATTTTAAGCTGGGAGAGCCAATGCCATGAGCCTTGAGCACTCCTAGTAGGAGGTGGTAGGACTCTTTGTCAAAGAACTTCACTGAGTACAACAAATATGGCCATATTCTCCATTTTCACAAGCTACTACACTCAGCATCATCAGGATGAGCTTTATAGAAGATGGATGAATTTATACTTTTACTGTCAGCACAGTAAAATATTAATAATATGTGACAGTCAAAAAAAACTTCACAAGTATTATACAAACTCAGTCATTTAACAAGTTATCATCAAATCATTTAACTGATTTATAAAGAACTGATAAGGTTTTCATTATGCTGGCATATGGGTGATAATGCAGGAAGCGAGTTTTTGTTGAAAGCAAAGTATTGGAGGCACCTGTCGAGGAAAGCCATCCTTTGCTTTGGGCAGCATATTGTTTAGTGATTAAGAATGATCTTCAGCATTTGTTTACATATTCCTTTTCATTTTCTGTTTCTTTTGTTTACTAAGTCCATTTTACTTTCTATTTCTGAAATACATGAAATGGTCGATTAATATATGTAATTTGAATCCAAAAGTTGGTGTATAATGCAAATTTGTATATCGTCATTTCTGTTTTTAAATTTGTATTTTTGAAAGGTAGTATCCCACAGTACTACTTTTCAAAAGCCTTTGATCAGATTTTCAATGTCTGCAAAGTCAGAGGTATGGAACAATATATTACAACCATCAGTGTATGGAATGAGCAACTTTCTACTGAAACTTACTACTATAAATACTAAAAAGAACATCAGCCTTGATTTACAAATCTTAATTCATACAGAAGATAACCATAAAAAGATTTCCATTCAGATGACTAATCAGACTACCAATCCTAAATGGTAACGTGTGTGTGTGTGTGTGTGTGTGTGTGTGTGTGTGTGTGTGTGTGTGTGTGTGTGTGTATGCATGTCTGTATGCTTGCATTTAAATAGCACTCCCTGAACAGGATTTATACTGCTCTGAGTCTGAGCCTGCTGCAGGAGACTTTACCACCAGCTGATGGACTGCTGCATTATATTTAAATGTCTACAATCTGATATCGAATTTGGAATAAATGCATGTCCCCTCTTATCCAAGTTGGTGCTGCTTCTGAGGCAGTACATTTAGAAGTAATGGGTGCAGTGGCAAAGCTTAGACATCAAGGAGTGCAACTTTCTAATTAATGATGTTTTACAATAGCCGTCTGTGTGATTGGTAGGCTCAATGTTTGGAACACAGGTGGTGGTAAAAAAGTAGCCTCCTCTATATCCATATCTATCCTTTATTGACAGAGTTAGTCCCACTAGGCTAGTGGCCTTTTTTCAGGGGAGGCTCAAGGTGGTATTTATGCTATTAGAGAAAATTTTGCCAGGGCATTGGAGAACTTCCCCTACTCTTCATTGTTGTGAGTGGGACCCAATTTGGAGGAGCAGTTCCGGTTTCCATTCCAGGTGCAGAGACAGCCTGAAGAAACAGGGAGACAGACAGAGAGAGAAGGAGATGATGGAGTGGTGAACGAAATGAAGGAGAAAGCACATATTGACACCTGTTTGACGGAGATGAGTCAACAAATGATGGATGTATAATTGCAACCCTCTAGTCATGAAGGTTGCAGGATGAAATGGTGCAGAGTGAACCAGAAGATGAATGAAATGTTTCCTGGGGGATATTATGGAGAAAATACAAAACTAGGAAAATATGAAAAATATAAAAGAACACATAACAATTCATTGGAAGATTTAGAACATAATGATAGAAAGTATGCTGACAAAGAAAAACAATTATACGAAAGGAATCAAGAAAAATACAAGCATTATATTGAATTATACTATCTATATATTGTTTTATATATATATATATATATATATATATATATATATATATATATATATATATATATATATATATATATATATATATATATATATATGTGTGTGTGTGTGTGTATATATATATATATATATATATATATATACTATATGAAGAAGAAACAGTACAGATACCCAATAAATGTCTATCTGTGGCAATTAAGGAATAAAGGTGATTGTGCCACTAGGAAGATGGTCTACATTGCCCATTGTACTTCCTGTTTTTGTTTTTATGTGGGTAAAACAAACATGTTGTTAAGGGAACGGATAAGAGATCATATCTATAGTATTCAGAGAAAAGAAGAATATAATGCTATAGCTAAACATGTTAGTAAAGAAGGTATACATCATACTTTTTTGTTTCAAATATTACATATCCAGCCCGAGAACATACGCCTAGGTAACATAGTTAATGATACTGAAAGTGCAGAACTAAAATGGATCCTTAGACTAGGAGCACATAGGGGACGGGGTTTAAATGATGCTATATCCCTGAAACCCATACTGAATGATAGGAAACTCAGATAGTTTTTAATGACTTTGTTTAGTGGTATTAAGATATATTATCATTACTTTAGTTAGATTTTAGCTTCACAATACCATTAGAATGTATATTGTATGTTTTATATATGTATGTTTACTACACATATATATTTTCTATATTTTTTAGTTTTTACATTTTAAATGGTGGTTTATAAATGTTCTATATGCCTTTAACTGCAGGTTGTACATCAATTGTATGAGATTTCCAATTGATTAATTAATATAATTAAGTGATTTATATTTAATGAATACTGTGATTTGAATTTTCAACGTCTGATGAAGCGGATCAGTAAGTCCGTGAAATCGCTAACGTTTCTTTTTTGCTCTTTATTAAATACGGTCTCTTATATATTAGTTTGTCCGTTGTGGATATTTACTGTGGATATCTATTGTTTGAACTACTGAAACCCTGTCTGTTGCCTCGTACCAAGGGATTTTTGGACATATATATATATATATATATATATATATATATCATTGAATTGTATTGAATATAAGCAAAGATATTTTTACAAGGAAAAAGAGAAGCACTACTGAGTTACTTAAGCAGATTAGTAAAGGAAGGTGGTAGTGTAATAAGAGAAATAAAAAATGTAAAAGGAGAAATAGAAAGAACTCAGAAAAAGAGTATGAGTAGTGTAGTACAATATATGCAAGGGATGTTTAATGAAAAAAGAAGTTAGTGAAAAAACATGGAAAGTAAAAAAGTTAACAGAAAAAGAGAATAAAGAGTTGGAAAAAGAGGTTTCTTTAAATGAGTTAGATAAAGTATTAGGACAAGTGAATACAGATTCAGCTACAGGCCCGGATGGAATATGATATGAAATATATAAAAATTTAAGAGATTAGCAAAAAAATTATATATATTTTTTAAAGATTTTGTATGAATGGTTAAATGAAGGCTTTATGTATAAAGAATTATGTAGTGGAATACTTAAATTCATCTGGAAGAAGGAAGCTAGAAGATAATTAATAACTGGAGACTGATAGCTTTGAATAATAATGACCCAGAGACTCCCCAGACTCTGGAATAGACTGCTCATACATGTCAAGCAGAGCGCCTCATTGGTCCTCTTCAAAAGGAACCTTGATAACTGGATGGGAGATAGGAACTTCACCCCGGGGATCACGTCAGTCACCCTGCTAGACAGGGGTCCAGGAAGAAAATAATGTGGGAAGAAATAGCCAGGGAATTGTTATGGCTAGGCTTGTATAGGCCCTAGGGCTGACAGCCTAGTACCAGCCTATGAACCTATGAGTATAAGATCTTTATGAAAATAATACAAAAGAGATTGAAAGTAAAATGGAAAATATTATGGAAGATAGCATATACAGTATAAAGGGAAGGGTTGTCAGGAATTATTAATGATAGCTAGAAAAACTGTGGATGGTATTATGAATAGAAAAGAAGAAGCAAAATTCATGATAGGAGACCTTAATAAGACATTTGACACAAGTGGACATGAAATCTTATGGATGATAATGAGAGAATATAAGCGAGAAAGTTATAAAATTATATATGTCAGCATATAGTAATAATAAAGGAAAAATACTTGTAAATGGCTGGTTAAGCCAAGAGGTACATATGAAGAGTGTGTAAGACAGGGATGTCCAATGAGCTGTATACTCTTTACATTAGTTATGAATGTGATAGCATGTGAAATAAATCACAAAATGAAGGAGGCAGGGTATATAACACCTGAAGGGTTAAAAATTCCAGTTCTGTTAACATATGCAGATCATATTATAATAATTGCAAAAAAATTGATAAAAGAAGTAATAGTCTGCACAAATGAGTGTCTAGAAATGATAGGGTTGGCTTTAAATAAAGAGAAAAGTAAAGGCTTAGGTGATGTAGTAAAGATCAGGGTTATATATTTTACAATTAATGAAATTTCTGTGTTAGGTATAAAATTTGGGAATAAAGATATAAGTAGAATTCAGTGTGCAAAAGCAATAGCAGAAATAAAACAAACCTGTCTTTTCTGGAGAACATATAAATTATCATTCAGAAAAAAGACTTATTTGATTAATGCAGTGATGATGGGAAAAATAGCATACTTATCAAGTATATTTATGCTGCAAACAGTATTTGAAAAGGAATTATTGCAGATATTTTTCCATTTAAAAGGGGTTCTAGATTACACCCAGTAAAAAGAGGACTTTTACATGTAAATAAAGAAGAAGAAGGTTTATGGTTAATTAACCCAGTCGTATATGCTGTTTCATTAAATTTGTACATATATTAAAGTGGATAAATGAACAACATAAGAGATTAGTAGTAAAACTGTATAAATGTAAGTATGATAAATTCTAGGGTATGGTAAAAAAGAGTAAAAGAGAAAAAGAATGTATAAATGAAGAAAAAAAATTACCAAGAAAAAATATTTTGTGGAAAATAATGATGATATAAAAGAAGATAGAAAAGTATGGTATAAGAATGTACTGATAAAACATTACTATGTAAAACCATGAGAAAATCTAGCAGTTGAAAAAAAATTAAGTTATAAAAATAAGAAGCAAATGTAATCAGAAAGCAAACTGTCAAGATTTTCTGTGGATACTGGTAATAGATAAGTTTCTAGTAAAATAAAATACATCATATAAAAAGAAAAGTGATAGAATATGTTTACATTGTCAAGAAGAAGAAGACTACTAAATATGTGTTTCTGAAATGTAAAAGAGTAAAATAGTTAAGGGGAAAAATATGTAAAGAAGAATTTTTTTCAAAGATATAAAAGAAGTCAATGAAATAAACATGGAGATGATTAAATAAGGATATTATAAGAACAGAGACAAAGAATATGTTAAAATAGATAAAAAATCATTTTATATTATATGAGTTATATGGAATGAAAGAATCAATAAAATTATGTTTAATGGTAAATGGATTTTAGCAACAATATTAAGTAAAATGAGATGGTGGTTATGGAAAAGGAGTGGGGATCTAACAGGGATGAAAATATAGTATGACTGTAAAAGAAATTCTGAATATGTGTAAACAGATTTGTATATTTATATATTTGTACATATATAAATATTTTGTAAATAAGAGTTATTTTCATATATAATTAAATGACACCTATTCTTTTTGGTAGGTGCAGTGGGATCTTTTACATCCACATGAGCTACCACCAACTCAAGCAGATAGGCCTAGGTTTAATGTCTCATCCAAAGGATGGAGCACTTAGAAGTGCAGTACTTCCCTTGTGCTGCACTGCAGTGTCAGTAATCGATCTACCTGGTATGGCAATAGAACCCACAGCCTTCTGCAACAAAGGCAAGTTTGCTACATGTTGTACCACTGACACCACTATACTACTATAGGCTGACCCTCTAATATACTTATTCCTAATCCTGGCCACCCTTGTCACACCCAATGCAAATCTTAACATCTTTAACTCTGCCACGTCCAGCTCTGAATCCTGCCTTTTTGTCAATGCCGCTGTCTCCAACCCATATAACATAGCTGGTCTCACTACCCTCTTGTAGACCTTCCCTTTCACTTTTACTGGTACTTGTCTGTCACAAATCACTCCTAACACTCTTCTACACCCACTCCACCCTGCCTGTACTCTCTTCTTCACCTTTCTTCCACACTCACCATTACTCTGAACTGTTGATCCCAAGTATTTAAACTCATCCACCTTCGCCACCTCTACAACCTGCATCCTCACCATTCCTCTATCCTCCCTCTCATTCACACACATATATTCTGTCTTAGTCCTGCTGACCTTCATTACTCTTCTCTCTAGAGCATATTTCCACCTCTCCAGGGTCTCCTCCACCTGCTCCCTACTCTCACTACAGGTCACAATGTCATCTGCAAACATCATAGTCCACGGGGACTCCTGTCTGATCTCGTCTGTCAACCTGTCCATCACCACTGCAAATAAGAAAGGGCTCAGAGCTGATCCTTGATGTAACCCCACCTCCACCTTAAATGCATCCATCACTCCCACCGCAGACCTCACCGCTGTCACACTACCCTCGTACATATCCTGTACCCTTCTTAACCTAGCTTCCACTACTCTTTCCCATAACTTCATGCTGTGACTGATCAGTTTTTATCTCTCTGTAGTTACTACAGCACTGCACATCACCCTTATTCTTAAAAATCGGTACCAAAACACTTTTTCTCCATTCCTCAGGCATCCTCTCACTTTCCAAGATTTCATTAAACAATCTAGTTAAAAACTCCACTGCCATTTTACCTCCATGCTTCCAGAGGTATGTCATCTGAACCAACAGCCTTTCCATTCTTCATCTTCTTCCTCCTTGCTAATCCACTGCACTTTATGATTCACTATCCGCACATCATCCAACCTTCTCTCCCTCTCAATCTCTTCATTCATCAGCCCCTCAAAGTACTTTTTCCATCTGCTCAACACACTCTCCATGCTTGTGAGTACGTTTCCCTCATTATCCTTTATCATCCTTACCTGCTGCACATCTTTACTAGCTCGGTCCCTCTGTCTAGCCAATCGGTACAGGTCCTTTTCTCCCCCCTTAGTGTCCAACCTTTCATACAACTCTTCATACACCTTATCGTTAGCTTTCACCACCTCTCTCTTTACCATGCACCTCATCTCCTTATACTCTTGTCTACTTTCATCTCTCTGTCAATCCCACTTCTTCTTTGCCAGCCTCTTTCTCTGTATACTCTCCTGTACTTCCTCATTCCACTAACAGGTCTCCTTGTCCTCCTTCCTCTTTCCAGATGTCACACCGAGTCCCTTTCTAGCCATCTCCCTTACTAGCTCTGCTGTAGTTACCCAGCTATTTGGTAACTCTTCACTGCCACCCAGTGCCTGTCTTAACTCTTCCCTGAACTCCACCTCACAATTACCCTTTTTCAATTTCCACCATTTGATCCGTGGCGCTGACCTCACACTCCTCCTCCTCTTCTTGATCACCAATGTCATCCTACAAACCACAATCCTATGCTGCCTAACTACACTTTCCCTTTACAGTCTCCAATCTCCTTCAGACTGGCCCTTCTGCATAAGATATAATCCACCTGTGTGCATCTTCCTCCACTCTTGTGTGTCACCCTATGCTACTTCCTCTTGTTAAAATACGTATTCACCACAGCTATGTCCATCCTTTTCACAAAATCCACTACCATCTGACCTTCTGCATTCCTTTGCTTAACACCATACCTACCCATTACTTCATCATCCCCTCTGTTCCCTTCACCAACATGCCCATTGAAATCTGCTCCAATCACCAGTCTCTCACCCTTGGGTACAGTCATCTCCACTTCATCCAACTCACTCCAAAATGTTTCTTTCTCATCAATTGCACACCCATCTTGTGGAGCATATGCACTACCAACATTCATCATTACACCATCAATTTCCAGCTTCATAAACATCACTCTATCCGACTCTATTAATACAGATACAAGTTCTGTACATCATTGGTGGTTTTGCCATCTACTCAGTAACAGACTGTGTCATACTCTTTTGCTCTGTTTTCTTAGTTAAACCAATTAGCTGTAGGTTATTGCATTTTTAATTTACAGAAATCTGCTTGTATTTCTGTCTCCTTCAGATGTCTGTCAGCAGCTTGTCATGGCTTCTAGCCCTCTGAGTCTTACAGTATATCTCTTTTGGGTAATGAGGATATCAAATCAATAAAATGTTTTTCAGCAGTAAGTTAAGAGAGGAAATAGCAATTTCAGTTTCCCAAAAGCATTTATTAATTCTGCTATCTCCATTTCATTTAGTTTTATTTTTTATTATTATGTAACAATCTTTTAATTTTACTATTAACAAGACACAAAAAATATATTAACCTTTATACTCGTAATCAGATGGCAAAATGGTCTTGTAAAAATAGATGTTTCAGTAATTTACTTAAACTTACATGAATGACTTTTTTAATTCCATTATCCTGAGATGAATTTGAAATCAGCATTACCAGTGACAAGAAAATTAAATCAATTACTGACTTTACTACTTCCCAGTAAGTTATGGCAGGAATTTTAAAGCTAGGCAATCCCATATCTGTTCAGGGCATTAGTAACATGGTCATTGCAGTAATGTCTTCAGTTTTGGAAGACTTGCCTCAAGAGGAACTTGAAGCTTCTGAAAGATGTGCACAGAGTGGTTAAAAACAATATCAAAATAGTTAGTGACTTGGACAGTTAAAGCAGGCTATTGGTATTTGATATATAATTTAAAAACATACTGAAGACTAGTGATTTGGTTTAGGCCCATATGATCCTTACTGGAAAGACTGGAGGGGCAAATCTGAGGTGGAACGGAATGTTAAATAGAGTGCCATGGCTGACTGATTCAGAGAATGAATCTTGAAACTAAAGTGAAGAGATCTTATTTCACTGAAAAGGTACAGATCCATGATTCTCTTTTATATTGCTAGTTGAGTAGTACCCTGCACATCTAATGATGTTATATGAGGACAGGGAACAGGTGTTGGATGAAGGGGATGTGTGGTGGTTTAGAGGTTTGAGATATTTGCTACATAGCTCCAAAGTTCAAGATTTGATTCCTGTTACTGCCTGTGTGGAGTTTGTATGACTTCCCAGTGTCTGTCGGGTTTTCTTTAGCTACTCTGGTTTCTTCTTAACTCCCAAAAATATGTTACTTGATTGACTGTTTTAAAATAGTTTTAGATATATATATATATATATATATATATATATATATATATATATATATATATATATATTGCATTTACCCTTGCACTGTCAGTTGGGTTGTTACTGAAAAGGGTCAATAATGACCTGCTCACTAATCCAGTTAACAACAAAATAAAAAAAAATAATTAAAGTAAAGGAGTTGTTATGTACAGTGGCAGCTATACAGAGTGTAGCTGCAACAACTAGATAGATTTAAGAGGCCATAAAGTCTCATTCATCCAGCTATTCTTCATATATTTATATTTATATATATATATATATATATATATATATATATATATATATATTCTTCCCTCAGTGCTATACCTCTAACTTTCACATCATTTCCTGTCACTTTAACCTGTCCTTTCCTCCCCTGCCCTTCTATCTCCTACTATAGTTACTCTGTATTTAATCTCCTGACAGCTATGCACCTGCAGATATATTTACTTTCATGGGTTGCTTAAATACACTCCATGCACCTTGTAAATATATTTCACTAACATGTCACTGAGATATATGCCATTTGTTACTTGCATATGTCAATGACTGTCATCATTTCACTGTTGTTTATGTTACCGATTCCATTCAATGTAATCGTACTGAATGATTTTCTTCTGTTTATGTGATTATATTTTTCTTTGTATGCAGTAAGTTTGCGGAGCTTTTCTCCCTGGGCCTCCACTGAAAATGGGCTCATTCCAGGCCCAGTGGATTTTCCTGGTTTAACAAATGCAATATATATATATATATATATATATATATATATATATACATATTTTTGGACCCACTTCTCAACAAGTGGGCTTCAATGTAAAGACCACACTGATCACTTCTTCTACATCAACAGATATTAAATCACCATAGCTAGAAGAATATAATGTACTCAGACCCAAAAAGTAATGACTCACAGGCAACATTTATAAACCTGGATAGCTACAGAGGAAATATTTGTTGTTACTGCTGTAAGCTAATTTTTACCATCCCATTATGAAATTCCCAGCCCTTTGCCAGTATTTCAGAACACTGCAACAGATCAGCACAAACAATGCTTCCAAATTTGTATTTAAGTGTTACCTGTAGCTCTGAAATCTTCCGATGTGTTTTTTCCAGATTTTGTTGCAGTTTGCCTTGAGTTTCTCCAGAGTTACACTCAAATAATGCAGCTTTTTCAGTACTGGTTTCATTTTGATGTGCAATGTTTTCTAGTCTTGAGATCTGCAAAAATATATGCGCAGAAATGAACATTTTCGCTGTGATTGTACTACAGTATTACTTAGTAAGAGCATATACAAACATTAGGAATTTAGTAGAATTTATTCATGCTTCTCAACAATAAGCAATTTTGTTATCACAAAAGACCTATCTGGAAGTGGGCAATCAGTATGTAATCATGCTGTTCATGGACTCTAGAGAAGTAAATATAAAACTACAAAAATAAACAGAAATACCATAGCAGTTAAACCTGTAGTAATATTCCAGTTAGGACACCCAGACATTTGTTTTGGAATATAAGCAGAGCAGAAAAAGATCAGGAAAAATTTTTCAATGTTTCTCCTAGATATTTTCGTCTGCATACAGTCCTGCATCTCATTAAAATTATTACTTACTCCTAAGCACCTGAAAATCAAGACAGGATATTCAGAAGTTACAAGGCATAAACAACAATAGTAAAAATGCTTACAATCTTAGACATTAGCATAAGGCATAATTTACAATATCAGTATTCTATATGCCTGCCTGTCTGTCTGTCAATCTATCTAGCTATCTGGCTATCATAATGCTAGATCTCTGTATCATGGTGGCATATTTATATTTAGCTTGTCTTAACTGCATCATATTTTAAAAATCACCACTCAACCTATATCATCACTATAATATCACCACTCTAACCACATCATGACTATAGTATCACAGCTCTGTCCACATCATCACTATATCACCACTCTACCAACATTATTTGTGCTGAACTGGTAGTTACTGATACCACATATACTGAGCCTGCAGACATTGCTAACTTGTTAGCCAACAAGTTCTATGAAAACTTTACTCCCTTGTCCCCGCCAGATGTACCCCATGACATCCCAACCACCTGTCCTCTACCTTGTACCTCTAAAGAGCAGATCATGAATGCCCTTTCTAAGGTCAAAAACACAGCATCTACAGGACCTGATAACATCCCAGGCTGCATCCTACATGGGCTCAAACAAGAATTAGCAACACCATTGGGTACTCTTTTCAATCATAGTCTAAGCACCAGCTTTGTCCCTTCTGGATGGAAAAAGGCCACTGTTATCCCCTTACACAAAGGTGGTGCTTCCACTGACTCTGGAAAATATAGACCTATTAGTCCAACTAGCCTTATCTGCAAGGCCATGGAGTGTATCATCATGGAACATATGAACAAAGACATAGGTAATCTCCAGACACTTGACCCTACTCAATTTGGATTTGTCAGAGGGAGATCATGCCTGTTAAACATGGTGGATTCTTGGCCTTAAACACAATACAAAAAAAGTGCTATCATCTCTTTCAGTAAGAGCGATGCTCCTGCTAACTATTGCATCAGTAACAGCACTCTAAGTACACAGTCAGTGGTGAGAGACCTGGGCACACAGGTTGACAGCAGCCTTACCTTTGATCACCATGTCTCCACAGTGGTAAGAAGGGCATTCTACATTGCTCAGCTCACAAGTAAGGGAATTGTCTCCAGAAAAAAGAAGTTATAACCTCCCTGTACTCTTCCCTCATCAGGCCAGTAATTGTGCCCATTTTAGTATGCAGCTTTCCAAACACCTGCAGCAACTGGAGAGACCACAAAGGTTCCTCACAAGGAAAAGTCAAGGTCTTCAGCATCTGTCCTATGAGGATCATCTGACACTTCTATCACTTTATTCTGTTTCATACAGACTACTCAGAGGTGATCTCTGCTTGCATATAAGACAATCTTTAACCCTACTTTTATGGAAATACTGCATATCCATAAGTCAAATGTACACAGGTTACTCAAATCTAAAGGGCTTAACCTAGTATGTGACATTACTAGAACCTGTTGGAGGGACAGCTTTATCTCCCACAGATTACCACACCTTTGGAACAGACTCCTGCTTCATGTCAAGCAGAGAACCTCATTGGCCCTCTTCATATGCACTCTGGATGATTGGATGGGTAACCGTAAATTCTCCCCAGGGGTTCCACCTGTGGCCCTCATGGACAGGGGCAATAGGTGCTGATGGTGGAAATAAGGGTAAAGCATGGCTAGACTCATTTCTATAATATCACCACTCTACCCACATTATCACTATAATATCACCACTCAACCCACATTATCACTATAATATCACCACTCTGCCCACATCACTATAGTATCACAACTCTACCTGCATCATCACCATAATCTCGACACTCAACCAACATCATCACTATAATATCACCACTCTACCCACATCACCACTATAATATCACAGCTCTACCCACATCATCACTATAGTATCACACCTCTACCCACATCATCACTATAATATCGCCACTCTACCCACATCATCACTATAGTATCACAAGTCTACCCACATCATCACTATAGTATCACAACTCTATCTATGCCATCACTATGTTATCCCTACTTTATCTGCATCATCAATGACTAGTCCTACCCCACATTAAATTATATAGGCTCCTACATAGAATTCCTAACAGTGTAAGCCCAGCCACAGCACTTTATCTAACCTATAACATTTGTCCCAACTGTAAAACTATAAAAAAATAACATTAAGTACTAAATTGCCAACAACAACAATAAAAACTATGAAGTGCACATTAAAATCTGTTCAAGCTAAAATTGCTGCAATCACTCACAGAAAACTGTAAATTCCAAACCTACATAAATAAACATTCCCTACATTAAACACAATTACCCAAAGGAAGATCCTGAAATTGGAAAAAAATCCAAACCAGCAGAAGAAACATACACGCACACACATTATACAACTGGAAAGAACCTAAAGGAAAAACCCTGAAATAAATCTCAACTCCAAAAGGAAACAACTACCCATCAAAAATATCTAAACCATAACAGTAAACCTTTTTTAAGTATAAAAAATAATATATTTAAATAAAATACTCTTAAACACCCTTTCCTTATTCAATATGCTCAAAGCTAAAGCTGAAAATAATATATTAAAATATGGAAGAAAATGAAACTCTCCATATTTAAAAGTTATACTTATTTTGTTTTTATTTATTTAGTTATTCATTTAAAGTATTCAAATAGATAAAAGCAAAGCATTTTAAAAACAGGAATGACAAAACAGGCAGCAACATTTTAAAAGGAAAAAAGGAAATACATCTGTAAAATCTAAACCAGAGGATATCTTACACAAGGATAAAAATCATATAAAATTAAAATCTGAGAAATTCCAAAAATGGATGAGGTATGCCTGCTTAGACCCAGGTAGACCTTCCTGAAAGATGGTACTTCAGAGACAATCCTGAACATGTAGTCAGCCTTGCTTTCTTAAATCAGTAAAGTAACTGTTTTGACAGGAATTGGGTAAGGCAGACAAAGAATAGTCTTTCAGAAGTCTTTAATTTTGCCCACAGAACTACAATTAGTCCCTCACATGAAAACCTGATGTGTCTAGCTAGGACAAAAGGATCTCAGCGACTGTTCTATATAAGCAAGCCCTGGAATGTGATGGGCATGGGAGGCAAAAATTGAAATTTTTAAATATGCATCTGGCTGCAATCAACAGCCATCACGGATCCTACAAGAATGAGGTTATATGTCTAGTTATAGAGTTTCTGTCAATAAAGTATCATTAGAATTCTGCACCTGCCACAGCTGTACCAGATCTCATTTATTAACTCAAGATAGAGAGTACTACAGTAGTTCATTTGAGAGCTTGACCAGAGCCTGCATTACCATCACTGTGGAATCCAGTACTTGATCCAGAAAATATTTTAAGATGGAAGCAATATGTCTTGATAATGGCTGAGACTTGCTCCTTGGGTATCAGCATATCATCAATAACTAGACCCAAATCACAAACACGAGACAAACATTTTACCTGCTTTCTACCATGAGTTATTAACTGAAAGAGATCAAAGAAAGATGTGAAGGACTGGCAGTAGCATGTTTTAACATGGACTCATTTTTTTCAGTGATGAGTTTAAGAAGATTTTGCAGCAACCATTGCAGGAAAGCACCCAAGCAAGCCTCAAAGGTAGTGAAATCAAACACAGATGCATGAAAAGCAAGCCTCAAAGGTAGTGAAATCAAACACAGATGCATGAAAAAAGGAAAAGAAAAGCTTCATGTCATCACCAAATGGTTAGTGATATTCACATCTCAACATAATGACCTGCCTTAGCAACAACATGTACCATCACAAACAATAAAGATGTGAAGAGGCAAGAAGTATATCTTATACTATTCCACCTTTTCACTAACTTCCCAGTTAGTGGGAGATTAGACACGCTGACATAATTTTCCATAAGGATATAATCAAATGAAAGCTTTTATAGGATTATGGTAATCAAGCTGTTTTTAGAAGAAGTTGAAAGTTCTCCAGTCCTCCATGATAACTTAATGATTTGGAAAATAGTTGACCCTAGCAACCTGAGGGAGTAAATTATTAGTCTTGTGGGACTACTGTCCACAATGAGTAGGTCACAGAGATGAAACGATCTTCATGACAATGTCATAATCAGTATAGCATAAGCATAGCTAGGGTATAGAAAAAGGGTCAGCGACCATAGGCACAAAGTATTAGGGAGGCAGAATTGGGTATTCAGTGTTTTACTGGCATTCATTAATACTAGCATTACATTTGTGATCTGAACTGAAACAGTGCTTTAGCACTCCATATGTGGCATAAAAAAGCTTTTCTTGAATTTTAAAGGGAAGTAATCTGACCAGCATGCACACGAGCTATCTCACAGAAACAAGAAAAATATATAGGTGTGCATCACAGGGCTTTGCACTTAGACCGTTACTATTTAACTTGTTTTTTTCTATAAATCCAACACATAAGTCATTCTGGATGACCAAATAAACAAATGATTGTAAAATAGGTTTTACAGTTACAAGTAATAAAGGTTATGAAGAAATTAATCATCAAAAATTAGTGAATGGGCTTCTGGTATTGGAATTTCCTTTAGTATTAATAAATGCAAAGTTCTGTATTTTAGAAACCCTTAAACAGAATATTAGTTTGCAGAATTTAATAATGGAAAAAGCATCTAAATGCAAGGGTTTAGGAGTAATTAATTATATCAAACATCCTAAACATCTTAATACTGTAATTAATAAGGCATTTATGTAAGTAGGCTTGTAATTAAAAAGGCATCAAGTAGAAATATAGAAATTAGGATTAATCTTTACATGACCTTTATAAGACCATTGATGGAGTATAAATTGTTTCTATATACTGTATATTCGTCGAGAAATTTAAACATATTAGAAATTGTCTAGATAATATTTATTAAAAGGATATATAGTATATCAAACTATGATTGCATTGAAAGATGTAAAATGACTAATCTATACTCACTGCATTATATATATTATAGGGGAAAGATGATCCTTGCCTTTAAAGCAACAAGGGGTTAGTAATTAGGGTTAAGACTGAATTCATAACACTAATAAATAATAAAAGACTAAAATATAAGAGCATGAATTATAAAGCTATTTTAAATAGAAGAGAGAAAAGAAACTGTTATATTACATAATCCATTTCTGGTTCATGGAATCATCTACCATTTATTGTATGCAATTCTAAAAGTATTGACCAGTTTAAAAAATAATTTAGATTGCTGTTTGGCTGCTGAGTTGTTTAATCTACCTTGTAGGAAGTCTGTGTTCCCTCAAAGGCCTTAGGGCCAGAACATAGTATATGAACCTATGAACTTACTCTAAGCAATAATCAAGGAATCATTTTCTTGCCAAGGACTTCTATCTCTGCAGCCAACCCAGACACAAACACTTACCCAGTGCCCAAAGCACCATAACATACCACAACATGTAACTCATCCAGCCCAATGGCACATATACTAAACTCCACCTAAATAATCCCACAACTAAATTTTATACCTATACCAACCAGACTGCAGAATGAACAATAAAATGAAAATAAAATAGCTCCTACAATCAGTGGCGGCTAGTGACTTCAAATCAAATGGGGGCTGCAGGAGACAGCTGAATGGGTGGGGTCAATGGGAATGGGTGTGGCCAACCAGAAAGGGGAGGGGCTATGCTCAAAACCACAAAAACTGTAACTTTAATTAAATACTCTGCCCTGGGTGCCAAACCATCATTATGAGAGTCCAATCAAGACAAAATGAAGTGTAGAAGAAAAACATATTTCAATCCATTGGCTGCATGACAGCTTACTTAATATCTAGATGGAAACAAAAAGGTTGTGAGGCATGAAAAAATAAATTACTTTTTAAATACATTACTGGAATGCTAGTCAAGATGAAATATAAGAAAAACAAGCAGCACTCAACTCAAACCACGTCCCCTTGTACTCCAGTTCTAATTATAATTTATATTCAGCTTTATTAAAGTACCAAGTAACATGCTGAAAGTAGCAATCTCTGTGATACCCCCACTTGTAAAAATGTTTCTTATCCAAAAAAGACCTGCTGCCTGACAACAACTATCTACTTGTTTCATGGGGAAAACATGATCAAAGTAAAAAATGAAAAGCAAACAGGAAACAAGCTCAACATACATTGCTTAAAGGATTACTGCACAGGATATGGACCACACATGATAGACTGGCATTCTGTTTAATTTGCAGGTAAAGCCTATAATGAGCTCTTAAAATAATGTAATCCTGTCCTTTATTACAAATACTGTCATATGCATTTCAATACCCAAGGCTTATATGTTATCTGGTTATGTAAGTATTCTCTGCATGGCAACAACAGAAAGGCTTTCAATGTTGGCAATTTTTAACAGTATGCTTATTAAAACTTACTTGCATCTTACAATCTCACACAAGCTTACCAGATGGTCATTAAAGCAGTGTTACCTAAACACAGAGCAACAGGCACTTTCTGAATAGTAATAAGCATAAATCAACAGTATAAAAATATGACAGAAACCAGAACATTCTGCAAAATCAAGGACAGATGAAAAGCCATTGTAGTACTTGTGTCTACCTTGGATGGGGGGATAGTCTGCACATTTACACTGCATAACTGCTCCTTGCCTTGCTTGGACACATCCAGAGTCACTACATGGGGGAGTGGGGAGCAACAAGTATGTCACAATTTGAAATGTCTCTGGCTGACTGCGATGGCCCTGACACGTTTGTCATACCTCTCAACCTCAGAGCAAGAAATCTGGACAAAGCCATACATAGAAGTGGGACAAAGGCCCAAAAATATGGACAATTTTTAAATATTGCTCTTATAAACTTAGAAAGATAATAGAATAGTAGGTCTTGCATTAGTATGAATTTTCTGAAGGGTATGAAATTTCAAACTGAAATGTCTGTCATTATTTTCTAACTTCAGTCTTTAATGATTTGCCACTAATTTGCCAAAAAAAAAACATTTTATGAAAAATGGACCAAAAATGTGATTCAAAAATATAAAATAGGTTCATAGGTTCATAGGTTCATAGGTTTATACTAGGCTATCTGCCCTAAGGCATTTATAAGCCTAGCCCAAATTTTTGTGGCTTACGCCACCCCTTATATGAAAAAAATACTGTGCCCATTAGTTTGTTGTGCCTCTGTCCAGCAGTGACACAGAGATGATTCCAGGGGTAAACCTACGATCTCCCATCCACAGGTCTAGATTTCTCTTGAACAGAGTCAGCGAGGTGCTCTGCCTCACATGGACCAGGATTTTATTCCACAGCATAGGGAGTCTCTGAGTGATAAATCTATCCCTCCAGCACGTCCTATTTATATCTGTGCTAAGGTTTAAGTCACTTGCTCTAGTGGTTTTGGTGGATTTGGATTTTTGAGGTGGAGTATGTCCATTAATTCGGGTTGGACATGGCCTTGTATGTCAGGCACATGTCACCTCTGAGCAGACGGTATGCGACTGAATAGAGCTGGAGTTTCTTCAATCTGGCAGCATATGACAGATTTTGGAGTCCCTTTATCCTTTTGGTGAGGAACTTTTGGGGTCTCTCCAATTGCTGCAGATGTCGGGTGAGATACATCCCGAATGGGGCATTGTACTCGATCATTGGTCTGATATGTGAAGAGTACAGGGGAACAATGACCTCACTAGATCTGGATGTGAATCCCTTCATGATCAGGTGGGCAATGTAGAAGGTCTTTCTAACCACTTTAGCAATGTGAGTGTCAAAAGAAAGGCCACTGTCAACCTGGGTCCCCAGGTCCCTGATAACCTCTTCTGTGCTTAGTGGATTGCCACCTATATGGTAGCTTGGGGTTACCTTGTTTTTCCCGAAGGGTATGACTATACATTTTTTGGCGTTTAACTTCAGGCCATGGCTCTGGCACCAGCTATCTGTTTCCGTGAGTCCCTTCTGAAGGATATCCGTGTCCGATGCACTTTCCACTATGGCCCAGTTTGCAGTCGTCTGCAAACTTTGTCAGCCAAAGTCCTCCCATGTTGGCCTGTACTTCTGAGAAGTAGATGCCAAACAATAGGGGCCAAGGACCGAGCCCTGTGGGACACCACTTGTGACCGGCTTGGAGTCTGACACAGCGCCAGCAACTCTAACCCTGTGGGTTCTGTCCTTAAGCCAGTTTGCAACCCATCTTGTGACATATGGGTTTACATTTAAGCTGGTAAGTTTTTCTACAATACCCGAGTGGGGTATTGTGTCGAAAAATTTGCAAGGTCAAGGTAGGCTGTATGGACTGCCTTTCCTCATCAATGGCCTTGGTGACTGTTTGAAGAAGTCGACCAAGTTCAAAAGGCATGATCTTCCCTTGACAAAGCCAAACTGGGTCGGGTCCAATGTCTGCAAGTCCCTATATCTTTGTTTATGAGCTTCATTATGATCCTCTCCATAGCTTTGCAGACTAGACTTGTTAAGCTTATGGGCGGTAATTACCAGGGTCCGTGAGGTGCCGCCTTTGTGGAGTGGGACCACAGTTGCCGTCGCCACTCCTTGGGCACGTATCCTGTGGTAAGGCTGAGATTAAACAGCTGCCTTATGTGCGGGTTAATTCCTCATTTAGCTCGTGTAGCACACAGCCGGGGACACCATCCGGTCCCATTGATGCTGTGTTTTAGCTTTAGAGAGAGCAGCTTTCACCTGCGCATTTGAGATGTCCGGGAGGCTACACTCGGCTGGGATAGTTATCTCTCCTTTAGGGGAGAGGGGTGAAGTTTGCACTGAACCTGTCTGCCAGTATGTTGGCAATGTCTGTGGGTTCAGTGATTTTTGTATCATTTTGGACTAATTCTGAGCATATCTGGGAGTTTCCACCCAGGTTCCTAACATAGCTGAAAAAGGCCTTATGATTGTCCTTTGAATCCATGGCAATTTTTCTCTCAAAATTGGCCTTAGTTGATTTTATGAGTGCTCGTAATTTTTACTAATAATGATCAGGGTGACTTCCCTTTTACGGATTTTGTTCTATCATGTAATAGCTTTCTCCTCTTATTGTAAAGTTTGTTAATGGCTGGGGTCCACCAGACTGGACGTTTGCCCTTTGTGGAAAGAGTCTTGGTTTTATTTGGGATTGCCTGATCCATGCAGTCCTGGAGGTGTTCATAGAAGGCATTTGTAAGGGCTTCGCAGCTTGGGTTGTGGTTTCCTCTGGCTCAGGGGCCTTGAAGGATACCACACCAGTCTTGAGTAGTGTGAAGTTTGCTTTAGAGAAGTTCTTCACTATGGTCTTTTTGTTTGGGGTGGGCGGGATGTGGATTTCCAGTGAGATTAGTTTATGATCAGATCTCACCAATGAGGGATATACTTCGGTGTGGAGCATTTTGTCCCCATGTTTGTGACAATGAGATCTAGTATATTTTCTCCTCTCGTGGGAACAGTGACTAGCTGTTCCATGGCATTTGAATTTATGAACTCCAGGAACCATTGGGCTAGAAAGTTAGGGCTTGAGTAATGTTCCCAGTCTATATTCGGGTAGTTGAAGTCACCCAATATGATGGTGTTTGGAGATACATTTATACCCTCCAGTGTCTTCAGGAAGGCTGTGTGGGGTTCCTGAGTTTGAGAGGGTGGCCTGTAGCATGCTACAATTTGTAGAGCAGTTTTGCCTATGGTTAGTTGCACCTGGATGGTTTCCAAGCTTAGATGCGTTGCCACCAACCTGGAGGTGTGGGTATCCTTTATGAATATGGATACACCCCTCCTTTTGTGGTGTGGTCCGGGTTTTGGGGCGGAACACATGATATGAGGTAAAACCAAATAGTGCGGGGTGCTCTCAGGAGCCTTGAACCAGGTTTCAGTTACAGCACAGACATCGATGTTCTCCATACTGAGAAGGGCCTCGAGTGCGTGCATTTTGAGATTTAGACTTCTGGCATTGAGCAGCATTACCCTCAGTTTCTTCCCATTTTTGTTTTCTAGGGTGGTAGGTTTAGAATTTGAGCCTTGCCTAAAAAAGGCACTATGGGGTGGCAAGAGCCTTAGCCAATATCCGGAATCCCAGGGGTGACAGGTGCAAGCCGTCCCTTGTGAAGCAGCGTGGCTTGTCAAGCATGTCATCCCAGGCAGACAGACACTGGATCCCCTTTGAATGACACCAGATATTAAGCAATTGTTAAAGCTGATCATCTTGTCTCTATATTGTGGCATCATTCTTGGTGAAGGAAGGATACTGCTCAGGGTTAGGGTCATACCTGCCTGGGCTACATAATCAGAGAGCTCCTCTATGTCTCTTTTCATGTAGTCCAGGGAGGTACGTCTCAGGTCGTTCACACCAGCATGGACAATGACTGTGTCATATTTGTACTTGCCGTGGAGTGACCCGAGTGCTTGTGTTATGTGGCGGATTCTAGCGCCCGATAGGCAGCTTACTGTGACCCTCTCCTTGTTCAGCCTGGTGAGTGGGACGTCAGTGTGTCTGACTATGGAGTCACCTATGACAAGTATGTTTGCTGTTGTATTTGGCCTTAAGGGCTGTGACTGCTTTGCACACTGCTTTTGTGGTTTATGTGTTGCTTGTGGGGTGTCTTGAGGTAGCAGTTGTTTGGGTGTCTGCTTTGGAGGCCTCTGCTGTTTAGGTAAATTTTTACTCAGAGCCTCTGAGTATGTCTTTGTGTGTTTATGTGTTTGATTCAGTGGAGTGGTAGCATTATGTGAGGCTGGTTTTGTGGTGTGTGTAGTTGCCTTCTCCGCCTGTCTGGTCTTGCCAGTCCTGAGTTGAGAGAGCTCAGCCTCCAGTTTGGCTAAATAGCTGCATCTCTCGCAAGTATTTGCCACACAATACAGCTGGAAACCTGTCAAAGAAGGGACACTTTTTAATATTAGTACTGCTAACTTGAGCAGCTGACAAAATAAAAGTATCTATATGCATTTCTGAAATAAAAGTAATCTATAACTGATTATTACAGTTATTTATTAATCGGAAACCCTCCATTTTTCTTCCCAAATTGCCATTTTGCGGAGGGATTATTAGGGGAAAAGCAACATTTTGAGCCAAAATCGGGGACAGTTGAGAGGTTTGGATATGCCTAATTCTATACAGCAATTTATTTGCATGTACCTCTCAACCTGTTAATGCAGGAAATCTGGACAAGGCCAAATATATAGGGGGATCATATAAACAGTACTAAAAATTGCTCTTGTATAAACTAAGACAGTTGATCAAATAACAGGTCTTGCTTTAGCATGCATTTTTCTGAAGGTTATGAAGTCTGAAACTCAGTATCTGTTATTATTTAGTGACTTCATTCCTAAATGATTTGACAGAAAACCACAAATTTTATGAGAAACAAATGAAAAATAAGAAGCAAAAATGTATTAATTCTGCAAAAATCTGGACAGTTGAGAGGTATAGTTCAGCCGGGGCTGTCTTTGAGTTTGCTGCCCTTCCCCCCCTCACAAAATCATGGTCGAATGGAGCTTCCCCCCTACAGCCATTCCAATGAACCATTACTTGGCTATTTCACCCCATTTACCATAAACATTAATGTGCATACTGCTTTACTTCTGCGATGATTTGGACTTCATTTAAAAGTTTTATTTTGCATTTTACAGCGCAAACACTAATAGATATCATATCTGCTAAACAAAGCAATGCAGTCTCACAATGAGAACAGACTTAGCATTAAAACTCCTCTGCCCTTGAAAACTCATAATCACTGAAACAGCATTGAAACCCACATTCAAAGAAAATACATTTTGCCAGTGGCAGATTAACTTTGGGTTTGGGCTGTTTTCAAATCACAGGCCCCTTGCACACGAAACATACACATGCTCTTTCATACACCTTCCTGATAGTATTAAATTATATTCCTTGTACAATACAGTACAGTTTTAGAGGGTGTTTTAAATGTATTGTTTTGAAATTTTTCCAGTAAACAATGAAACAAAATGCATGCACCAGTAATGACAAAACTGCCCAATTCAGAACATTTCCATCATAAAAGTCTACTCAGACTTCTACAGTCCACCAGTATCAGTACATATGCACAATCTCTGAAGAAGTAAAAGTCATCTAAATAATTTCACATTAAAGATATCTGTAACTAATGAAGAGGTTGCTGCTAGCAAACAACTTTGTATTTCATTGTTTCATCTACAAATAAAGTGCCCGTTACCCTTGAGGAATACATTGCCTATCTTACACTGAAAAAATAATAAGCTAGCAATATTGAATGGATGGCAAAATGATAACAGATTCATAGTTACTAGGTATCTTCACATCCACCCCTTTTGCAACACAGTACAGTACCAGCAATGCATATATCTACTGTGGAAGTAGAACCCACAGCCTTCTGCATCAAAAGCAAGTATACTACCTGTTGTGCTATTAACAATGCAAGCAGACTCAGCATAAGCAGCACTAAACTTCTGCTCCCCTGCAGCTCTCAGCTCCTTGTAAAATCTACACACTCAGTTGTATATCTGAATTTTGCAGCACAAAGAAATCTGGAAAAAGCCAAAGTTTATTGTTGGGGGGACAAAAGCCCAAAAAAACAGGTACACATTTAAAACATTGCTTGTATAATGTTGGAAAGTTGCTAGAATAAAATGCTGTGTTACCACCATACATTTCACTGCCAATCCTTAAACCCAGGACCCTGTGCAAAACAGTCAGAGCAACATACCACTATGCCAAATCAGCTGTTTTGTGAAAGAGGAAGACGGAAACTTAAATGGCTACCATTTAGTGAATTCAGTTCTCACTATAGCACAGCTGTCAACCTCTTAGCACGAAACACCTGAACAAAGCCAATAATGGGGGAATACAGCCCCCAAACATTCAGTGAATTCAGTTCTCACCGTAGCTCTCAACCTCTTAGCAAAAAACACCCAGACAAAGCCAGTAATGGGGGAATATAGCCCCCAAACATATTCAGTGAATTCAGTTCTTACCATAGCTCTCAACCTTAGCACAAAACCTGGATGAAGCCAATAATGGGGGAATACAGTCCCAAAAATAGGGACAAATTTCAAATACCCATCTTATACACTTAGAAAATTGCTAGAATAAAAGCTTTTGTGTTACCATGCACTTTCTGAAGAATATGAAGTCTGATATTCAAATGCATGTCATTTTTAACATTTGTTAACCAGGAAAGTCTGACTTGGAACTGTAGTTTTATTGGCCATTTTGGGTCACTTCCAAAACTCCTTCATCTTCCTCTCTTAAAACCCTCTTTTGCGTGGTTTTGCACATTTTTGAGCATAGCGCAACATCGGGCAGCGCCGCCTAATTGGGTTTAAACTATTCCTGGCTCCACAAAGTCTGCTCTTCACTTTTTCCCTTAGAACTGCTCTATCTCTCAATTTAAACACCATATTCTCATTCTAAGGCCCTTCACTGGTCCAATTAAGTAATCCTACAAGTTAGCACTATTAAACCATAAGCACTACTTACTCTTATACTCTCTACGATTACCCTGTCCTCTATTGGTCCATCTTAAATTCAGTTTCCTATTACTCTAGCATGTCCAAAGGTCAGTCAATGGTTTCCTCTCCAGTCCAGCTGGTGAATCTGGGAATTTTGAGGCAATGTTACAACTGTCTCATGTACACGGACAACCCTCTCCTCCTCCAAACAGGTTCAAATATATGTGAGAGATGCAACTATTTAGCCAAACTGGAGGCTGAGCTCTCTCATCTCAAAACTGGTGTAACCAGTCAGAGGAGAAGGTAACCTCACACAACACAATTCCAGTATCACATAGTCCCACCACATCAGTGAACCAAACACATAAATACACAAAACATACTGAGGCTCTAAATAAAAATCTACCTAAGCAACAGAGACCTCCAAAGCAGACATCCAAGCAAACGTTACCTCAAAACAAAACACACACAACACATAACCCACAAAGTCAGTGTGCCAAGCAGCCACAGCCCTTAAGGCTGAATAACACACCTGATACTCTTGTTATAGGTGACTCTATTGTCAGACACACTTGATGTCCTGCTCACCAGGCTGAATAAAGAGAAGGTCACGGTGAGCTGCCTGTCGGGTGCTAGGATCCGACACATAACGCAAGCACTCAGGTCACTCCAAAGCAAATATAAATATGACTCAGTCATTGTACATGCTGGTGTGAATGACCTGAGACATACCTCCCTGGACTACATGAAAAGAGACATAGAGGAGCTCTCTGATCATGTAGCCCAGGCTGGTATGACCCTGACCTTGAGCAGCATCTTACCCTCACCTAGAATGATGCCATAGTACAAAGACAAAATGATCGATTTTAACAATTGGCTAAAATTATGGTGTCATTCAAAGGGAATCCAGTGTCTGTCAGCCTGGGATGACATGCTCGACAATCCACATTGCTTCGCTGGGGACGGCTTGCACCTGTCACCACTGGGCTTTCGGATATTGGCAAAGGCTCTTGCCACCCCCATAGTGCCTTTTTTAGGCAAGGCTCAAAAGTCAAACCCTCCCCCATAGACAGCACAAGGAACAAGAAACTAAGGGTAATGCTGCTAAATGCCAGAAGTCTTAACCTCAAGATGCATGCACTTGAAGCTCTCCTCAGTATGGAGAACATCGATATCTGTGCAGTGACAGAAACCTGGTTCAAGGCTCCAGAGAGCACCCCAGCACTACCAGGCTATACCTCATATCATGCTTTTGGCCCCAAAACCCGGACCGAACCACAAAGGAGGGGAGTTTCCATATTTATCAAGGATATCCACACCTCCAGGTTAGTGGCATTGCACGAAGTATCGGAGACCATCCATGTGCAACTAACAGTGGGCAAGACTGCTTTTCAGTTTATAGCATCCTACAGACCACCCTCTCAAAGTCAGGAATCCCATTCGGCTTTCCTGAAAACATTGGAGAACATGAAGATCTCTCCGAACATCATTATATTGCGCGACTTCAACTTCCCAAACATTGACTGGGAGCACTACTCAAGCCCCAGCACCTTAGCCCAAAGATTCCTGGAAATTATAAACTCAAATGCTATGGAACAACTAGTCACCACTCCCACAAGAGGGGACAACATACTAGACCTGATCATTACCAACATGGGGACTCTATGCTCCACACCAGAAGTATATCCCTCATTGGTAAGATCAGACCATAAATTAATTTCACTGGATGTCCACATCCCGACCCCACCCCCAGCCCAGAAAACCACAGTGAAAAACTTCTCAAAAGCGAACTTCTCACTTCTCAGTGGAAACTACGGCCCACACTGCAGAATCCTATATAAATGCATTCTACGGACATCTCCAGGAATGCATGGATCATGCTATCCCAAACAAAACCAAGACCCAATCATCCAAAGGCAGGCGTCCAGTCTGGTGGACCCCTGCCATAAATAAACTGTACAACAGAAGGAGGAAGCTACTACATGATAGAGCAAAATCCCTAATAGGGAAGGCATCTCTGATCAGTACTAGCAAAAAATTACGATCCCTCATAAAATCCTCCAAGGCCAGCTTCGAGAGTAAAATTGCACAGAACACCAAAGACAATCATAAGGCTTTTTTCAGTTATGTTAGAAACCTGGGATGCAACTCCCAGACTTGTTCTGAGTTGATTCTAAATGACAAAAAATACACTGAACCCACAGACATCGCCAATATCCTGGCAGACAGGTTCAGTGCAAACCCCCACCCCCACCCCCCCAAAGAGCAAGTAACTATCCCGGCAGAGGGCTGCCTCCCAAACATCTCAGATGCTCAGATGAAGGCTGCCCTCTCCAAAGCAAAAAACACTGCTTCCATGGGACCAGATGGCGTCCCAGGTTGCGTCCTACATGAACTACAAGAGGAACTAATCCCTCAAATAAAACAGCTATACAATCTCAGCCTCACTACAGGATATGTGCCCACAGAATGGCGTACAGCAACAGTGGTCCCACTCCACAAAGGTGGAGCCTCTACGGACCCTGGAAACTATCGCCCCATAAGCCTAACTAGCTTAGTCTGCAAGGCTATGGAGAGGATCATCATGGAGCTCATAAACAAAGACATTGGGGACCTACAGACACTAGCTCCTACCCAGTTTGGCTTTGTCAAGGGCAGATCCTGCCTTTTGAACCTGGTTGACTTCTTTGAAACAGTCTCCAAAGCCATAGATGAAGGGAAGGTAGTCAACACAGCCTATCTGGACCTTGCAAAGGCATTTGACACAATACCCCACTCGGGCATCATGGATAAGCTATCCAGCTTAAATATAAACCCCTATGTAACAAGATGGGTCGCAAACTGGCTCAAAGACAGAACCCACAGAGTGAGAGTTGCTGGAGCCATGTCAGACTCGAAACCGGTCACAAGTGGCGTCCCACAGGGTTCTGTCCTGGGACCATTCTTGTTCGGTATATACTTTTCCGAGGTACAGGCAAACGTGGGAGGACTATGGCCCACCAAGTTTGCAGACGACTGCAAACTGGGCACCATAATCAACTCTCCAGCTGACACAAACATCCTTCAAAAAGGTCTCACAGAGACAGATAACTGATGCCAGCGCCATGGTTTAAAGCTAAATGCCAAAAAATGTATAGTCATACCCTTTGGCAAAAACAATGTGTCCACAAATTACCACATAGGTGGAAACCCATTAAGTACAGAGAAAGTTATTAGGGACCTGGGGACCCAAGTTGATAGCAATCTCTCCTTTGAAAACCACATTGCCAAAGTGGTTAGAAAGACCTTCTACATAGCCCACCTCATCACGAAGGGTTTCACATCTAGATCAAGAGAGGTAATCGTGCCCCTTTATTCATACCTCATCAGGCCCATCATAGAATACAATGCCCCTTTTGGGATGTACGTTACCCGACACCTGCAGCAATTAGAAAGACCCCAAAAGTATCTCACCAAGAGGATCAAGGGTCTCAAACAGATGCCATATGCTGCTCGGTTTAAAAAACTCCAGCTCTACTCAGTTGCATACCGCCTACTTGAGGCGATCTATGCCTGACATACAAAGCTATGTCAAATCCAGAATTAATGGACATGCTCCACCTCAGTAAATCTAAATCCCTTAGAGCCAAATGCTCGAGGGACTTGAATCTCAGCACAGAAATAAATAGAACTTGCTGGAGGGACAGGTTCATAACCCAGAGGCTCCCTTCACTCTGGAATAGAATTCCAGTTCATGTGAGGCAGAGCACCTCACTGAATCTCTTCAAGAAGAATTTCAATAAGTGGATGGGGGATCGTAGGTTTGTCCCAGGGATTACTCCCGTGTCACTATTAGACAGAGGGACAGTAAACTAAACCTTAAAATGGGCACAGTATACTCAAATCAAGGGGTGGCGCAAGCCATACAGAATCGGGCTAGGCTTATAATTGCCCCAGGGCAGATAGCCTAGTATGAACCTATGAACCTATGGAACACAAGCTAATTTTTAGCAGAGGCCCAGGGAGAAACACTCCCAGACAGACACATGTCTTTGTAAGATGGGAGGACACTAGAGAAAACAAAAACAGGGAGGGCATACAGACTCCACACAGAAGGTAAGGCACCCCAGCCAAGAATCAAACCAGAGAACATGTAGCTGTCAGGCAACAATGCTACACTTTACCAATGCACTACTGGCTTTGCAAGGACACAAAAATACAGAAACCACAGATTCTATGAGGAACCGAACAAGTATGAGGGAAAAATCTGCAACGTTTTTACAAATGGTGGTGGGTAGGGAATTCAGGGTTCAAGCCTTATTCTCTACCCACCACCATGTAGAACCTGGGGCATTACACACACACGCACGCACACACACACACACACACACACACACACACACACACACACACACACACACACACACACACACACACACAAAAGTAATATATCAATAAAAAAAGAAGAAAAAAAAATCACTTGAACTTTGCAATGAGATTCCCTCATAAAATAATACAGTGGCCTAAATTGTACAGTTGGGTCAGAAAACAAGCCCAGAACTTTAACCTCACTCAAAACAATGGGAAAAATATAGTAATAGTAAATGGATGGGTGTTGGTGCTTGACATATAAAATATCTTGTGGGGAACAAGTTTCATAATGACCTGTCCCCACTAGGCTTTCAAATATTGGCCAAAACATTATCTATCCCTACAATGCCTTTTCTAGGTAATGACAAACTGATAAACCTTCTAACTTAGTAAATTCTACTCAAGATAAATAAAAGTGTTACTGCTCAATGCAATGAGTCTCAACAAGAAGCTGCACTCCGTGGAAGCACTCCTCCCCCTTGTAAGTGTTGATCTTTGTGGAGTTGCTGAAACATGGTTTAAAGCGATGGAAGACACCCTGGCAGTACAAGGCTATAATGCCTTTGGCACATTTTAGCCAACTACCAAACAAGAAGAGACAAGAGGTGGAGGTTTATCAATCTACATAAAAAGTAACCACACCTCAAGACTGGCCAAACAATATGACACTCTTGAACTACTCCATGTCATACTTCTCAACGTCTTAGAACATGAAATCTGGACAAAGCCATAAATAAAAGTGGGACGAAGGCCCAAAAATAGGGACAATTTTTAAATACTGCTCTTACAAACTTAGAAAGTCAATAGCATAAAAGGTTGTGCATTAGCATGAATTTTCTGAAGGGTATGAAGTCTAAAATGTCTGTCATTATTTTCAAACTTCAGTATGTAATGATTTGCCACTAATTTGCCAGCAAACCACAATTTTATGAAAAACAGACCAAAAATATTAGGCAAATATTTGGATATTCTGCGAAAATCTGTACAGTTGAGAGGTATGCTCCGTGTCCATCTAACCTTAGGAAAAGTACCATAACATATCCTTGCCAGCCATTGGTCCACATATATGACTCAAAATAATAATACTATGCACTTGAATGTACTGGAGTCACTCACTATTCAGCCTGACACCATATTAATATATGATTTCAACTATCCCATCATAAACTGGGATACATATACAACCACTAACATATAAGTTCATAGGTTCATAGGTTGGTACTAGGCTATCGTTCTTCCCACACTATTTACTTCCCTGGAGTTCAAGGATTCCTGGATTTTTCAATGCAACAACCCGGGAAAGCTAGTATGCCATTTACAGGTCAAATATCCTGGATCTGGTACACACAAATATGGGGAAGTTTTGCACATCACGTGTAATGACCAAACTGGTCAGATCAGCTCACAAAGTGGTCTTCCTGAGAATAAATATAAAGCCTGAATTCACAGCAAACTCAAAAACCTTTAAGAACTTTTCCAAGGCTAACTACCTCCTATTAAGCTATGGCATAGCCAATTCCAAGCCCTCCAGTGCAGAAAACACTGAGGCCTATATGAAAGTGTTTACAGAAACCATGTACAAGCATGTAAATAACTACATAGCAACAGCAGTACCAAACCAAAATAAACTTAGGACAAACTCCAAAAACAAGACCCCATGATGGACCCCCATTTTAAATAGGTTGCACAACAAAAGAAAGAAAATCCTGTCCAAAAATAGGAAGTGCTATGTCAGGCAAAAAAAAGTCCCTCATCAGTTTCAACAAGCAACTCAGGGGACTAGTCAAGTTCACCAAAGCAAACTTCGAAGCAAAAATATCCTCCAGGCTAAGGATAACTATAGAGCATTTTTCAGTTATGTTGGTTACCTTAACGTGAAGACCCTACAGTGGGCAGAACAAATGGTAAATGGAACTCCCTATATCGAACAGGAGGAAATAGCAAATTTGCTGGCTGATAAATTTAGCTCCAGTTTCATCCCCTATCACCCCCTGTTATCCCTCCCCCCCCGGAAATGCTCTGTACCATTTCTCCCCCAGTTGTCACTAAAGAAGAGTAACCATTTGAAATGTTGGGACCTCTAGACCAAGCCTCGAAACATGGAGACTGACTGGCTGAAAGACTGGACTTACATAAACTAACTCTGAAATGGCCATTTCTCAGAATATTTTCTTTTCTCTGAGGTATGGTGATCTTTGGAATTGGTATATATAATTTTTGGGGGGCTGGCTCCATCATCGGTGTGTTTGTGTGTGTGTGTGTGTGTGTGTGTGTGTGTGTGTGTGTGTGTGTGTGTGTGTGTGTGTGTGTGTGTGTGTGTGTGTGTGTGTGTGTGTGTGTGTGTGTGTGTGTGTGTGTGCAGAGGGCTTGCCACCCTGCAAAAAAGAAATTTAAAGAAGAAGAGTGATTTTTTGAGATTCACTCTTCTCTGGGATTTTTGGTCATCTTTTTTTCTGGTTTGTCAGCACTTAACATTTTGAGTGCCAACATTTCAGCAGAGAGCACTATAGAACAGGTCCTGTCTGCATTCTCCACTGCTAAACACAATGCATGTATGGGTCCTGATAATATCACAGGAAGCCTCCTAAATAGCTTGAAACATGATTTGTCAGGCCCATTAGAATTTCTGTTTAACCACATCCATCAGACAAGCTTTGTAGTTAGGAAATGGAGGAATGCAATGGCCATCCATCTACACAAACGGGGACAATCAACAGTCCTAGAGAACTACAGACCCATATGTTTGACTAGTATTATATGCAAGGCCATGGAAAAAATGATTGCGGACCTGATAAACAAAGACATAGGAAATCTTCAAACATTGGACCCATCTCAGTTTCATTAGCGGCAGGTCATACCTACTAAACCTGATGGATGTATTCAAGAAGGTCACTAGAGCCATGAATGAGGGCAAAATGGTGTATACTACCTACCTTGACCTGGCAAAGGCATTTGACACAGTACCCCACTCAGATATTAGAGATAAACTCATAAATTTAGGCATAAATCCCTATGTCCAAATGGCTGACAGATAGGACACATGAAGTTAGGGTGGAGGAGTTCAGCTCCGACAAGAGGCCTGTTACTAGTGATGTCCCACAGGGCTTGGTACTGGGACCTCTCCTGTTCAGAATAAACTTCTGTGACATCAATTCAGATGCACTGGGCCTTTGGATGACCACATTTGCTGACAAATGCAAGTTGGATGCAATCACTGAATCCCCAAAAATATAGATATCCTGCAGTAGGATCCTACATAGACAAATAACTGGTGCCAGAGTCATGGCCTTAAACTCAATGCAAAAAGTATGTAATTATACCTTTTGGAAAAATGTCCATACCTGCTAATTACAAAATTGATAACACTGCCCTAAGGGAAGACCAGACTGTAAGGGACTTGGAAACTCAGTTTGACAACAAACTGAACATTAATCACCATGTGTCCATGGTGGTGGGAAAATACTTCTACGTGACACAACTTTTAAGTAATGGCACTGTATCCAGATCTAAGGAAATTATAGTCCCACTATACTCAGCTTTCATTAGACCAGTAATCAAGTACAATGCACCCTTTGGCATGTACCTGACCAGGCATTTGCAACAGCTGGAGTGGCCACAGATGTTCTTCACTAAAAGAATACAGGGTGTAAATAACATGTTCTGTGCTGATCACCTCAAAGCCCTGTCTCTGTACTCAGTCTCCTACAGACTACTAAGGGTTGATATATGCCTAACCTACAAGGCATTCTCTGATCCAGCCCTGATGAATCTGCTATACATTCGCAAAACTAACAGCACTAGAATTACCCAATCTAAGGATCTAAGCCTTGTCTGTGACATAAACAAAACATGTTGGAGAGAGGTGTGTGTCTCAGAGATTACCCATTCTCTGGAACAGACTCCCCATTCATGTGAAACAGAGATTTCCCTCAGCCTGTTTGAATGCAGTTTGGACCAACAGATGGGAACTTGCAAATTCACCCTTGGCTTGTCACCTGTGTCCCTTACTGACAGGGACAGCTTGTATATGCCCTAAGACAAAGGCATATGCCATTCTAGTCCTTGAACATTGATAATTAGGAAAATTGGGGCATGAATGGCTAGGCTTAAAAAGGCTCTATGGCTGTTACCCCAGTAGCCTCCTATGATTCTATAAGTAGTAAAGCTGTGTCACGGAACAAGTTCCTGACCCTTAAGTACCAAATATTTTACATATTCAACACCAGACACCTAATAAACACATATGCATCTACATGTCTGATTTGTAAGAATATTAAGTTTAGTTCCATTTGCCAAAGAGCTACGCATGAATGACTGAAGCTCCTGACAGAAATATATTTTTCTGAGGGTTTCATAGGTCTGCTAGTGAGTGTGATTATAAAAAGGCATTGATCATTTAGTGATGATGGTTAATCCCCATTTTTTAATTTTGCCGGACTTACTCATAATAACCCTATAGAAAGTATGTAGTAATCTGCATATTTGCAGTGTTTTGGGGGCTAATATCACTGTTGGTTTAGTGTCCTCACTGCGCCACTTCATCTATGTACCCTGTGAGATTTAAGAACAGATCGCTTGTTGACATCTGATGTGAAACTACAATGGGTGAAAATATTTGTTGCCTAATAACATTATGGGTCTTCTGATTGCTTTCCATAGCATTTTCAAGACAGTTACAAATGCTACAGCAATTTAGAAATATGACCTTTATCTGTATACTGCACTGTTACCATGTGTTTCATTCCTAGTACATGGCATGTCCTTGTTTAATATAACAAGGACTTGAGATAATTATCTCTTGCAGTGACAGTTGTCTAGTGTGCAATCCAGTGCTGATTCCTTGATTTTTATAAAGATCCAGTTTCCAGGACAATGCTCACAGCTGCAAGCTGGGTGCAACCATTGAATTTCCCAAAGATGTAGATATCCTCCGGGAAACCTAGACATAAAATCAAATAAAAACAAAAGCAATTATAGGAGTAAGCTGATGTCCATGTTGAATTTAACCATAATATTACATCCCTACTGCGCTGGGGTGCCTTCTGTGTGGAGTCTGCTTGTCCTCCCTGTGGTCACATGGGTTTCCTCTGGGTGCTCCGGTTTCCTCCCACATCCCAAAGTAGGTGGATTGGACACTCTAAATTGGCCCTAGGTGTGAGTGTATGCATGTGTGTGTCTTCTGTGGAAGGTTGGATGCCGGGCTGGCAACTCGACGCTATAAAACTCCACTGCCAATCATGAGCGGACAGGTGATCTGCTGTGGCGACCCCTAACCGGGAAATGCCGAAAGACGAAGAAGATTACATCCCTCCTGCAATTAACATGACAAAAGACTTAAGATATAAGTTATGTCCAGTAGACTAAAAAGCCGATACTTCTCTCCTAGGTTAACCATTGAGGAGTTCATCTAATTTCTATAGACCTGGAACAGAGTATTAATCAGTGGTGAAATAGCCTAATGAATAAACAACAGACTCTGTTTCTGACCATTAGAATGTGGCATTGATACAACCAATCCTTGAAAAGAAAAGAAGAATCATGGTCAGTAGCAGAGTAACAAATGAAAATTCAGGGAGAAGAATGCTACGGCCAATGGGAGGACTTGCCATGAATCCTAGCTGTCTCTAGAGTGAAAGGGAAGCTGCCTCTCCTCAGAATCCTAAAGGAGAAATGTTAAATGGTAGTGATGGCAGGAAAATATGAGGGTAAGAGCCAGAGTACACCCACTAAGGGAATAAGTAAAAAGAATAAAGGGAAAATTAGGCATGCAGCGACTGGTTATATAGCTGAACCAAGGCTTGAGTTGGGAATGGCAAACTGGAGAAAAAGAGTGAAGTAGATGGTCTATGGTCTAATTCCATTAGGTAAGGCAGGCAGACAAGGTCTAGCCAAAATTCCGTAGGACCAAATTATAGATTTGGATGAAAGGAAAGCATTCTGCAAGTTGAACCATAAAACATAATATAGGAGCAGAGTAACTGACAAGCAGATGACTAGTGCATTGACCAATTACAGATGAGAGCATGGCCAACCAATCCCTTTAATTATGAGAGGAAAACTAGCCTATGGGTAGTTTTATCAAAGGAAGCATGGCATGCAAACAGCATTAGGCAGTGAAAGGGCAGGATGGGAATCTGATTGTACTGTGGAGATTGCCAGATGTTCATAATAAATGGAACACCATCCTAGGACTTTGAACCTAAACTTGCCTGAAGACTATTCTGATACTGGTGAGCCAGAGGGGTGCCCTGTGGCCCACAGATGGGAAACAGAAGGATGCAGAAAAAAATAGACACGTTATATCAAAGTGGCTGGGATATTATTAGACTTAGGAAAGAAGGGTCCAAAGCCAAATAACAGTATACTATTTGTGCTGAGGGTTAAGTTGATGAGAGATCTGAAGCAGACATTATCAGAAGCCTGGAAGTTGGTACAGAGGTTTAGGTTGTGAGTTGTTAGTTCTTGTGGTACAGGGTTTGATTTCCTCAGCCCTCATTTGCCTACTGTGTGACCTTGAGTAAGTCACTTAACCAGACTTTGCTCCTGGGTTGTCCCTGAAAAGGGCCTCTGTGTCCACTGGGTCTACCTGGTTAACCAACAGAATTGTTATTATCCTCCAATGACTGGTTTGGGAGAGCTTGAGGCCAAGGAAGTGTGGCTGCATTAGTAAAGTAGGGGAAGCATTACTACTGAACATCAGTGTGGGGCTAAGAGGAACAAACAGAGAAACATTATGGCCTGTCGCCAAGTAGCGTGACCAGGAGGAATGTAATTCTGCTCAAAAAATACATCTACTATATACAATAATCACAGTAAGTTTAGAGCTATCCACATGACCATACCTCTCGGACTTCCTTCTCCAAAATGAGGATCACTACCTGTTATGATGTGGAACAACTGGACGAAATGTGTAACACTTTGTAACAGCTTACTAACAGCTTCAACTAGGAAACTCTCAGGATGGATAAATGTGTTCGTGTGTATATATATCAAAGGTTCTTTTGATGAATTAATATTGTTCAATAGTATTTATCATGGATATTATTTAAAAAATCCCTAACACTGAATGTGTAACTGGGCCTTCAATGTAGAATTGTGAAGAACGTGGACTTTTTAAGACTCAAAATGAGGAACATTCCTCATGAGGTAAACTTGAGAGGTATGCACGGCAAGATCAGGCAGTGTGCTCTACCAATGTCCTGGGATCATTGACAATGTGTTCATTTAACTGAGTTACATGTCATTAAAGACTCCAGTTCCCTCCTGGCCCTCCTGAAATTCATCTTTGATGTTTCCAAGTATCCCTCAGGGCATCATGTTCAGCATTACTAGAATGTAACTTGTCTAAATTTAGTATTTTAGAGCACCTATTAAGTTTCCTTGAAACTGCACAGATAGCCATCCTTTTGTAAAAACAAAATCAGGGTGGTAGAAATTATTATCCCCATGTCATCCTTTTATGGAGAATTAAGAAAACAAATGGAACTATGGAGAAAAACAGCCATAATGCTTCAAACAGCTAACATTAGCAGTGTATTTATTAAACACTAAGTAAGTGCTTTTGTCTTCAAAGACTTCATCAGACTAATGTAACCATTTAAAAAATTAAATTGAATAACAAATTAAAAGTCGTCGCATAACTCAATCATCCAACAAGTTTGCTTGTGTTTAGCCAAAGCATTATTATAATTGCATATATTCAAATTTTAACATTTTTTCTTGTTTGTTTTGTCCGTGATAAAGTGGATTTGCATTGGGGATTAATGCTGAAACAATATTAGAAGTTAAAGAGCTGATGTGTTACATTTTGTTAAATGCCTATGTTTTTCCAGTGTTAAAGAAAAAAAAGCTTAAGCATTACTTTTATTGGATGGTTGAGTCATGTGATGGCTTTTAATTTGTTATTTAGCTGAATTTTTAGAAAGAATATGTTAGTCTGATGATGTCATTGTTTGATGATGAAGGTGCTTACTTAGTGTTTAATAAATAAATCATTTATATTAGGCAGTTGTGTTTTTTCATTTTTTCACTTTTATAGAGAATAGTTCATTTTGTTATGGGATAACTCAATGAGAGCCTTTTAGATACATTTTCCTCACTGAATGTCTCACTAAATGGCTACAAACTTGATGAGCCCCATTTAATTTAGCGTTATCATAGATAAGGATCAGAAATAAGCTAGTTAAACAACAGAATTCTCTGCAAAGGGATTTATCCCTCCTCCTACTTTGTGACATGGCAGTCTCAGAGTTAGTATATATATATATATATATATATATATATATATATATATATATATATATATATATATAAGAAGCAGGGAATTTAACAGAGCACACTCCTCCACAGTGGGGGAATGGGACATGTTTTGTTATTTCCTTACCTATTAACTACTCAGTAACAGGTCAACATGTGAACTTTCAGCTTAATGGCTTCTCAACAAGTTTGGCCAATCAAGTTTGTCCAATCAACATTGTAAAGAGCTGATGCTTGCTGAGCTGTTGCTCACAGTTATGAAATAGACCCCCTTTTACAACCAATTCTGCCAAATGAGACATTGATGGGTTATTCCTGCTTTAGATAAGTGGTACTGCGCTGAAGCAAATGCAATGCTTTCAGAGAAGACAAATGACATACTCATTAAAGTTTGCAACTAGCTTTCAGTAAAACTTAACAGAAAGTTACATTAAACTGATTTTTTTTTTAATAAAAACTGTGGTTGTTGTTTCCAATTATATATAATGTGCAGAATGTAAAAAAAATGTAATGTAAATTGTACTGAGTATGTAATTTTGTCGAGTGGAGATGCAGCAGGACTGAACCTGAATCTAAATTTGCATCACAAATGTGCACATATTTGCAATGCCTAAGAACTCACATTATCCTATTTGAACTCCCCTTCCCCAGAGTTAAAAACTGTGGAAGTAGGAAAGTCATTAGAGAAATTGAAGAAAAACTGAAAATACTGCCAGGACTAGTTAGTTAATTCTCTTTTACTTCTGATGTGTGCACAACCGGATTGTATTCCCAGACAGCAGTTAGAGCTCATGCTGAAGTGTGTCTAGGTAATGGGGTTACAAGTCAGGGGCAGATAGAAAATCTGTAGTACAGTACCTGTGCCAGCAATGGAAGAGGAATTGGGTGACAGGTCATCAGAAGATGCAGCTGTTGCAGGCCTCCATGTGTGGCAGAGGCAGGTGCAATATACTGTGGCAATTGCAAAGAAGCAGTGACTGATCTGCAAATATGAGCTATGACAACTCAAACACGGAACAAAACTGATGCTTCCATTAACACACTATACATTACAGTATACCAACTGACCATGTTGTGCATCAGACATAACTATATCTACATTGCCCAGATAGATGGGAAGAATGCAGTCATCAGTTGTTCAGCTTGGGGGCACAGTGGCATTGGACAACAGTGCTAGTGTAGGTGGAAGGGTCCATGGGTAACAGAAATACAGAATAATATGCATAATAAACTTGTGGAGGGGTGCTAAGCAATGTTTTATAGGAATGGACGTGCCACTACTAAGCATGGAATAGAGCTGGTAACACATTGTTGACACCAAGTGAAGCACAACAGTGGTCAGCAAAGTAGAAATATATCCATCTGTGTCAATAGGAGAGACATAGTTAGAAATACAGAGAAGGGTGACAGCTGCATAATCAGGCTTCACAGGTGTGCACACCCTACATAACCCTATTGTTCAAGCATTGCCACAATGGATGGGGGAGCACAGGATCCTCACATGAGTGGCACACAGGGGTGGTCCTGGCTCACTCAGTATGGTTCAGCAGCTGTGAGTAATGAGGTATTCAAAAAATACACCATAGAAATAAGCAGTCAGAAGATGAGACAAAGAAAAGCAGCTTTAATCCATCTTATTCATCCATCCTGGTACCTCGGCAATTCGCCTTCAATGGAACAAATATCCAGATATACACATTCTCTTTTATATACTCATCAATTAAACAATCAATCAATCAATTCATCAGGTATTTAACCCTATCAATGCTGTGACAAATCATCTAACATTCAATTACTATTATATATGAAAATTTAAATACAAAATCTAATTTATCAGAAAATATTAAAGCTAATTTAATATAATAATTCATATTGTTTTAAATTTTACAAATATATACATATAACATTAAAATGCACATTTAGAAAAATTAAATTAAATTAAATACACTCAAATTTCATTATGATTCAAAGATTCCAGCACACACAAGTCAAATTTCATCCACTATCTAAATTCATCCCAACAGGAAATAATGTATGGTACCCCATAATCATCCTATGCTCTAACCTATTTATGCAGTCTTAAAATTTCCTGTACAGAAATGAGGTCTAGCAAGTGCACTAAATACAAAACCCTCAATGTTACCATTGTGCATATTAATAAAATGAGTGGCTACTGGACTATCCATATTTCACCTCCTAATGTCTCCCAAATGCTCCAAAATACGCACCTTCACCTTCCTGGTAGTCTGACCAATGTACCATACAGGCGTGATACAATCATGTAATCAAGTAATGAGGTATACCAGAGGCTTAACGTCCATACTGGAACATTGGCATGCCTCCTCATGTGGCTGGTACAGTCTTACTGCAGGCTGAAACTGACCGTAAGGCCACTAATGGAGAAACTCACTCTTGATGTCAGCCATAAAGATGACTGACTTCTGGATGGTTCTCCTCAAAGCAGACCATCCTTATGTCATCTTCCCTATGTGCTATTCCATCTCCCCTCTGTGCAGTCCAATATTCTGCATCACCAATTGTCTGTCCACTGTCTGTCTGGATATTTCCATTGTAGCCCCCATTTCTGAGTTAGTACCTCCATGTCAGTCTTTGTCTGTGTTATAATTTTGTGTGTCTGCCCTGATATACCCTCCTTCCTACCCAAAACTTCCTTCCCCCTCCTTCCTTCTTCTAAAGAAATAAAAAAGGGCACCTTTCAAAAAATACCCTGCTACCCTGCTTCCTTACTTCTCTTTCCTTGTCCTTCCATGTTTCCTTGTCCTTCCATGTGTTCTTCTGCTTGCTGTTCCCCCTTTCTGACTATCCTATTACTCATGTTCATCCCTATGTATAAAATAAAAGTAGTTGACACTTTGTATGGGCTCCCAGCTGTGCCAGTACTGTGGTTATGTGGCTCTTTGATGCATATGTCAATTTGCATAACATTTGTCATGCTGTCTGTAGACCTGTGTATTTGAGTCATGTGACCACTCATACCTTTATCCACTCAGTTGTGCAGTGACTGCCATTTTTGAGACTTTAAGGCTTCATTATGCAGCATTGTCCCAGGCATGTCTATATTATGTTGGCACATGTGCATGCCTATGCTCATTCAGGGTGTGTCAAGCTACCTCTACCATGCTGTTTATCTATTTATTCTATATACTAGGCCATTCCATATGTATATCCTTTACACACATAAATCAACAATTTTGGACAGGAGAAACATTACATGGCTATTCCCACATGTGCAAGCCTTTATTATTGTCGTTCATACGAGGTGTGAAAGAGTATTGGTATGGCTAATACTGCATTGAGTTATTGAGACTGAGCAAGACTGGACTAGTGATTTTATATATATATATGTATATATATATATATATATATATATATATATATATGTATATGGGTCCCCTTCAGTAGATCAAACTTTTACAAGTTTGAAGCACATATGGCTGTGACCATATGATTGAAGTTGTAAAAGTTAGATCTGACTGAATGGAGATCCACGTACAGTGTGGAATGGGAAGATTTCCCTTTTTTGCAATGTAGTACAATCTCAGAGTTGTTACATTTAAGTAGGGGAGGGTGTGGGGTGCAAGGGGGCGTAGTCCTCCTGCTACAGATGTCTAGTTTTGTTTTTGTGTTTTTTTTTTCTTTTTTCTTCAGTGTTTGAACTTTTACAAGTTCGATCATATGATCTTGGATCCATATAGATCCATACATATATATATATATATATATATATATATATATATATATATATATATATATATATATATATATATATATATATATATATATATATATATATATATATATATATAAACTGTGTATAGTACCATCCAGATGTAATTTAGATGAAGTTTTGATGCTTCATCTGATTAATGTTGAACCTGAAAACCCATAAAGATGATTGTTTTATATAAATAAAGTAAAACCTTTAAAAAACAGATATACAAGGACAATAGGACACAATCTGAATACACATAATGAGCATGACAACTAAAGTATTTTTTTTTTCACAGAAAAAGTTAAGAATGACTGGAAAAGTCCTGGTAAGGAAGTAGTAGGGAAAATACAATGAAGACATTACATATTACATAAAACAGAGAAAGGGCAATTATATAAGTGGGAACAAAAGTAATTTTTTTGGTTAAGTAGAATTTATGAGCAATGGGAATGTAAATTAAATTGGACCACTGACTTTTACCTGCTGTTGAGTTCTACAGTGCAGTCAAAGATGAAAAATGTTTGCATCTTACCTCCAGGAGAGATTCTTGACACCTCTTTTCCAGAATTTCTTTTTCTTTTTCCATTTGTCGAATTTCATTCTCTGTTTTCTTCTTGAACTCCTCAAACTGCACATGATGTTCCTGAAACATATTGCAAACATTTCAATAAATGCTATGCAGCTTTGATTTTAATGCTTAATAGTTCAAAGAGCTGCTGTTCACATTCAACAATGCTGTGCAACAGTTACAAAACAACAACAAAAAACTAGTGTGCATGAAATTCAGTGTTATGAAACAAAATAATATGGAACAAGCTTAACTGGCTTTATTACACAATACATTATTTAACCATCATATTATAAGAACACAATCTACAGAAAGAAATAGTGAAAGAGTGATATTTACAGTAGCTACGCAAGTCCGCATTAGATATTTTCACTGGCTGCACAAGCTGGCTTGGCAGGCCACCCGCATGTTATGCAAGCAAGATGCAATACATATACATTAGATGCACTTATATGCAACCTTAGGAAAGTCATAAAGAACATTATAGACAAATAAGCACATAATAAGATGTAAATTCAGAGGTATAGCTAGCTATTCTTGCACCTGGTGCCACCCCCAATTCTTACACCCCACCTCAACATGAAGCACTACAGCACTTCAGCTCTGACGTCTGACTGTAAATGCAATGATAGCATTCTCTTCTGAATGCTGATAATACACCAATGACAGGGAGCACTACAGCACTTCAATTCTGACCAGATATGCAATACCAGCACTCAGAAAATGCTGGTAATGCATTGAAGACCAACCAGGATCTGCCAATCATACCACCTAACACTTTGCGCTCAGGGTGGCTTCCCTCTTCAGTCTAAAAAGGTGTGTAAAAGATGTGATTAAACTATGTTAATTAAGTATTATTTCTCTCTTTTGTGATTCATAATTGGAATTTGCTATGCAAGCTGGTGGTGCATTGTTGTTTATTAAAAGCAAATCTGTTTCTTTTCCAATCACTTTGCAGTCTGCAAAGATGCTCAGTTTTGCAATTAGCATTGTTGTATCCTGCTGTGAGCTGGTTCCTTCAGTTGTACAGAAACCTGGTGTGCGGAAAGGTGCTTGGCAGCTTGGGGGAGGAGATGCAGGCAAAGGGTTACCCACTGCATCTTTGAGGAGCAAGAGCTGCTCAGCAGATTTAGAATGGACAAGGAGATTCTAAAGGCTTTGGTGAACTTGTATGGCCTACAAACTGGAACTGGAGGAATGCATGGCTTTCCTGTTCCTTTGGATACCAAGCTATGCATAAACCTCAGTATACATGCCACAGGGATTTTTCAGAGACAGGCTGGAGGAGGAGGTTGATTGTGTGAGGACATGAGAATGATGAGGATTATTTAAGCTTCTTTAGCATTTTTTATGATTGTTATGGTAGGGGTGGGTACTTCAGTTAGATTTAGGTCTTTACCACTGAGAGCAGTAGCAGAATTGTTGAGATCAGTGTTGTGACAATGAGTAGTGAGATAGTTTTGGACTTGTTAAGCTAAGATTGTGAAATGCTGACAGGATCTTTTCATAGGTTTATAGGTGTTTACTAGGCCAACAACCACAAGGGCCTTTTTAAGACTAGCCATGCATCCCAAATTTCTGACAAGTTCTGTTACCCTTGATAAGGGTAATCAGGGGTTTGGGAGGTAAAACATTTACAGGTTGCATGTCTCCATTAAAGGCATAGGTGCCAACCCAGGGATGAATTTCTTGCTCCCCATCCAATTGTTCAAGCTGCACTTGAATTGGGTTAGGGAGGAACTCTGTGTCACACTGATTTCCACAGTGCACTCACTATGGAAAGGGTATGGGGTAGTTTTCCTGAGGAGATGAAGATGTTTATGGCGTTCCAAAAGGTTTTGCATTATATTAAGTGGTTTCTTGTTTTTTCCTCTTTATAATGAGAGACTTGACTTTATTGTGGCATTATCTATAGTGGTCATTGTGGGTGGGAAGAGTTGACAGCTTACCTGATGCTACACAGTGTTATGTTCTTTCATTATTTTCAGTAAACAGAGTGTCACTCATGGATGACATTTTTCCTGGATTATTCTCTTAGCTCTTATGAGTACAAGCAGGTCAGTATATTAAGGAAGGGGTTGTTAAACATATTCTTCTTCAGAGTCTAGGTTAGAAGACAAAAGGGATTGCCAGCCAAGCAGATCTAAACAGTAAATTAAAAATGGTAACAGAAAAGTTGCTAGTGTTGCAGTTTCCTTTCTGCAGCAGTTACTCTCTTTTGATGGAAAATTCATAATTTGTGTCCTGTGTATACTGTATAAACATAAATATTTGCATTAAACTAGGATAATAAATGTTTGGATTTCTGACTTATATGTATATATAATATAAAAGTATCATATTTAGCACTGCAAAAAAGTGATAAAGTATAAAGTCATTATTGTATGGGCAGACCACCTAAGGACTTTAAAAATCTTATACCCCTCACAGGAGGGTCTCGAGCAAACTGATATAGCTGAGCCATGGCCTGACTGCCAGACTGAAGAAACTCCAACTCTATTCAGTTGCATACCATCTGCTCAGAGGTGACCTGGAATTAATGGATATAAAGTGTTTTATGTTATCTCCAGGGATAAATGCCTTGTTATATGGTACTGTACTGGATAAAAAAGCAAAAAAAAAAAAGGTTTGACAAATACAGTAATCTCTGGAAATTATCCACGCCTAATTGTACTCAATTAAATAAAACACATCTATCAAATGAAGCAGAAAGCAGGGTCTGTTTAGCTGCTCACAATAAGCTTACAACTGTTAAATCCATGGGACATATCCCAAACAGAAGTACAGTCTAGTGGATAATGTTTCTGCTGTTTCCTTGTAACTGGGGCAAAGCAGGGTAGAATATATCTTCCCTTTCAAAATTTGCATTTTATGTAATTGAATGTCATATTATTCCCATACACAGCAAATTAAAAACAGTGTAAAATCATAAAGCTTTGGAATATAAGTTTTTAATGAGTGGTATGTGATATACAGAATACATACTCTCACCTAGAGAATATATGAAAATTACTTTTATTCAAGCAACTGTTTACTTCTTACATGTACTGATGCATACAGCATGCCCCATTATATAACTTGTCTTGATCTGTTGTGCTCTTATGTTCCTTTTCTTGTACACACACCCACACACACTCACGCTTGAATAGGTAGGTGTCTAATGAGTAATAAATAAAATATCTTATTTTGTAGGTTAGTAAATGAGTTGTGGGTTGATTAGTGATTGACTGATTGAGCACCATCCCTAAAATCAAGCTTAACATGCTAAAATTACATTGTGATGTGCATGGGGAGATGTGTCCCACAACTTCTCAACTTGTTATACTAACTTTGAGGTCACCATACTTAGGACCAAGTTAAATCCTGTTCCTGTCAGAAGATGTGCCTGTAGTCTTTCTCAATGGAATATACAGTTTGTCATCTATTTAATATTTGCTTTTGTTATCCAGGATAATCTGACTGAGTTTATATCCCTTTTTCAGTAGAGTCCTGGGGAGAAAATCTACAGTAAAGAAAAATTATAAAATACAACATTCATTCTTGTACAAATTGGTTTCATACAAGGCAAAAAAAAAATGAAAAACACACAATATTCATTTTTATACAAAATTGGCAGGATGCACTGTTGGAGATGCTGGGTGGGTAGATTGGCCTGACAAGGGAGATCATTTTTCTGAGCTATGATACAGAATCAGAATTGCCTAGACATGGTGAGACCTTGCTGTGTCTAATAACAGTGGCTGCCAAAAAGTAATTACTAGAAAATGTAAATCAAAATCTAAACCAACTGTACTGGAAGTAGTAAATATAGCAACAGAGATAAAACAACTGGAACTGAGATCTTTAGAAAAGGGTAGGAGCAAACTACATAGGAAAACATGTGAACTGTGGGAACAATACATACATGGAAGGAATGAGGTTTAAAAGAAGGCAGGACTTAAATGAGCTATGTAATGTTTGATTGAGAAAAACTGGGCAGATTATAGGCGATGTATAATGTTAGAAACTGGGAGTGTGTCAGTATGGTTTGTGATGCAAAATGCTTGCAACTAGGATTGTGTCAGTGTGGTTTGTTTTCATTTATATAAATGTATGATTGCATATGTAGTAAGTGATGGTTTAATAAATATGTTTCTTGTTTAAAAAAAACAGGAATTGAATAATTTATGTAATATTGCTTAGGCTGTATGATATATAGCAATATATGTGATGTTAATATAGTCTGATTACTTTTGTATAAATGTAAATTTGCCTATGTCATAAGTGACAATTCAATAAAAACTGGTTGCATGCAGAACATTGCAAAACATGTTGTGAAGGAGATTAGCCACCATAGCAAATGCTAAATAAGAAATTATGTAGAAAAACAGCATAGTGTTAGAGTTAAGACAGCATGAATTTGGGCATGGATTTACTTAATTTAAGGCAAGACACTGTCCAAGACATTAAAGTAGAAATCTGCCTTATTTGTCAAAGTGTTATTTTTAATTACATGACAAAAATCAAAAGTATTTATATGAGAAACTTTGTATAATAGCCTGAAAGTGGTATTAATGAAAGTATTGTCTTTAGGCATTGTATACATAGTAGTGAATAGTGATTAAGAAATGTTAACCTTCATATCAATGCATTCTGTTCTGTAGCATCATCCATAATATTATCTTCAACATTGTTACTATCTGCAGAAGTAACATTATCAAAGTAGCTTAAGTGATAAAAAAATGCTTGGTTTTAAATGAATATTGAAAATCTTTTATGATCAATGTACTCTTGCACTTGGCAATGAGCTCTTATTTTGATTGATATGCTTCTCATATTCAAAATACTGTTACCACATTTTATTTAACATTTGTTTACCAGGAAAGTCCGACTTGGAATGAAGCCAGTTTTTAGCACAGGCCCAGGGAGAAACACTCCAGATGCATATCTTTGTAATGTAGGAGGAAACCAGAGTACTCGGAGAAAATCCACACAAATGTAGGGAGGACATGCAGACTCCATAGAGAAGGCACCTAAGCCCAGAATCAAACCGGAGAGCTTCTTGCAGTGAGGTAACAATGCTACCGCTGCACCTCTGTGCCACCCATTCATACCAATTTACATTCGTAGTAGCTTTACTGTTTAGCCAAAGAAAATATACTATAAAAGTCAAGTCTGAACATTGTGCAACAGCTAATTTACTCACTATCTTTTCAATATAACTTATCACATTTTGATGCAGTACACTAAAACTGCTAAAGCATTACAGAACTTGAAAGATGCGGTGGAAATGTGTGTATAAACAATAGTGATCATGGACCACATAGACATGCTCTAAGCTAATCAGTGGATCGACCCATTTAAGGTTTCATAAAGCAGCCGAAGAACTTCATAATTTTATATGACATTGTCTACTGCTGAGGAATGTTGCCCGGAACTCCAAGGAAATCATGTCCCTCCAATACGTCCAGTAATTTTCAACTCATGCCTGAGCACAAATTATTCTAAATGTACTTCTTTATTCTCAGGAACACTTTCAGAACTGAAGAATACCTGCCAGATACAATGAAAAGATCTCTTACCATTTGTAGCTTTTTTCTTTCTACTTCCATGGAGGACTGAAGTGACTTGATTTCAGCACTGTGTTTCTTTACAAGTTCTTCCAACCCTTTCACCAACTGCTCCTTGAGACGTGTTTTTTCTTCCTCACACTGCCGTTTGACTTTCTTCAACTCCTCTTCATGTCTTTGTTGCAGTTCATGCTTTTCACTTTGTAAAGTGTCCACAGACTAAAAAAAAGTTATGTTGATAGCAGCTGATTAAATGGTATTGTTGGTAGCTTCTGATTAAATGGTAATGTATAATTCTTATTACATTTTTTATGGAATGTAGTAAATTTTCATGTGGTGTGTCAGTATACAGGGAGCTAAGCAAAACATCCTAGAGGTTTACATATTCCATTACTATACATGCTGTAGAATGCACCACAATGATCTGCTATAGAACCCTAAAGAAAATCTAAACAAAGATGAAGTAAATATAAACTGATTATATGGTAGGTTCATGGGTCCATAGGTGTTTACTAGGCTAATCATCACAAGGGCCTTTTAAGTCTAGCCATGCATCCCAAGTCTATGACAAGAGTTCTGGTACCATTTATAAGTGTAAGCAGGGGCTTGGGAGATGAAATATTTACAAGCATGGGCCTGGGAGATGAATCCTTTACATGCTGCCTGTGTGCATTAAAGATATAGCCATTAAACTAGGAATGGATTTCCTATTCCCCATCCAATTGTACAAGTTACACCTGAATTGGGTTAGGAAGGAACTTTGCTTCACATGGATGGGGAGCTTGTTCCAGAGAATGGATAGTCTCTGGGATATATACCTGTCTCTCCAGCAGGTCCTATTTTTATCGCAGACAAGGCTTAAGTCTTTAACAGAGATAATTTTGGTGCTGTTTGTTTTCTGGATATGTAGGATGTCCATCAGAGTGGGGTCTGACAATGCCCTGTATGCCAGGCATAGATCTCCCCTAAAAGCCTGTATGAGACAGAATACATGGATAGGGCCTTGAGGCAGTCTGCATAGGACATATTACTTATGCCTTGTATTCTTTTAGTGAGGAACCTCTGTGGACATTGCAATTGTTGGATATGCCTGGTTAGGTACATACCAAAGGGGGGGGTCACTGCATTCAATAATAGGTCTGATGAATGCCAAATACAGTGTTACAATGACTTCCTTGGACCTGGATGCCATACCTTTGTTTATAAATTTCCCAACATAGAATGAATTCCTCGCTTCTGTAGACACATGATGGTCAAAGGCTAGATTACTGTCTATGTGTGTCCCCAAGTCCCTGAAAACTGGGTTAACTCTTAGGGGTGTGTTGTCAATATGATAGTTACCAGAGGTGGTTATCACATTGACAAAACATACTAAAATCATATTATCAGCAAAATTGACTTGCTTAAGACAATGATGTTAAAGTATAGGTCCATTTAATGTTTTATGAAAGTGCACTGTTACCAAATGCATGCCTTTTTGTTTTTCCCCTCCTAGTAATCATGTTTTTGTTCCTGACCTCGCTACAAGCTGTAGCCCCTTCTCTTTATGCCAGTGTCCTTTCTTTGGCATGGCTTATTGAGTATGCAGTGGAGTACAATTCCTCTCATCATCATTACCTCTGGCAAATAGAAAATCATCTCACACAAGTGCACTCAATACCCTGTATTTCCTTCTCCCATTGCTTTGTACAATATCTTTTTGAAAGCATTATGTTCTTACTTTAACACTCATTCATTCATTCATTTATTCATTCATTCATTCATTCATTCATTCATGAGGCAATAGCTAGTTTATCTTTTTCAGGTTTTGTAGGGGAGCCAGATCCTTCCCTTGTACTCAGTAGCCATAAGGCAGAAAATGAATCCTAGACAGGACACCAGACAGTCACAGAAGGTATCTCCATGTGCTCACTTGACACATGCACATACCTACAGCCAATTTAGAGGATTGTCAATCCATCTATAGCATATCTTGGGGATGTGGGAGGAAACCTCAACCCCCAGTAGAAACAGACACAGAAAGAGCATACAAACTCTGCAAAGAAGATGGCTTAATGCCAAACTGAACCAGAGAATCTAGTGCTGTAACATAGTAATATAAACTTCTGTACCACTGTGCTGTTTACTTTATTACTCAAAGAAATATAAATGTTTAAAACTTTAATATTAAAGAAATATATAGTACGACAAGACCTAAAAGTTGGCATTTGTAGTCTTAATTTACCTCAGTGTGTACTCCACTCTACAATTACATAAACCAAGATCCCTAGAAAGGTTACCTTCCCTGAAGTCTTTAAATTGTAAAGTGAGATATATTCTTGTTCTTCTATACTCCAGTGAATATTGGCATAATAATTTTAACCTTGATCTATAATTTAAATGTATTAAAACAGGTATCACCTAAATAAAATTCGTAGCACATATTCAGTTCTAATGAAATGTTTTTGTATAGAAACAGACCACAGTGAGCTGAATCTTTTAGCTTGCTTGTAATAATTATATTAAAGTCATTAACACATCCTTCTCTGTCTTTCTAATGAATTTAAAGATATATATTTGTTTCACTTATACCCACATTACTTAACTTACATTGATTATTGCATGTCCTATGTCTAAATATTAAGAAATTTGCTTTTGTTAAATTTATTGACATATCACTGCAAACAGACCATGCAAAAAACATGTTCAGTGCATCTTGCAGTATTACTGCCTCATTGCCGGTAGCAATCCTTTATTGTAATGTGATGCCATCAGTGTATTTTATCATAACCATGCTTGTTGGACACTTTTAAATTGTAGATATAAACATGAAAAAGATGAGGTTCCTATATAGATACCTGAGTGAAGAGGGAGGGGTGGAAGAGTTGGTATAATCGTTAGGGTGTTTACCTCATAGGGTCAAGGTAGAGGGTTTGATTCTCACCTCTGAGAGAAATTGGCCAGGCTTAGGGTAGCTAGCCTAGCACTTATCTATGAACCTATGATGAATAACACTGTGCAGTTAAATGTTATAATCTATGTTACCATGAAATGTGATTTTTCCATGTCTTGCCTGCCAGCCTGTATGTAAGATGTGTATTAAAGCATAAATATATTGTCTCATTTATTTAGAGTGGTCTGCTTTACTGAAGGCCATAATGTAATCTGGATATATGCCATCTGTTTGAGTCTTTTTGTCAGTGTTCATGACAATATCTTTTACAGACTAATAAACGGCTTGTGACGGGCAATATCCTTTTCTGCATGCATATCAATAATTTTATTAATGCTTAACCTGTTGCACCCTTCCTGGAATCTGTCTGCAAAGCACGCTTCACACCATTTCCTTAAATAGTTTAATAGCTTAAAGGTCAGTAATTACTACCCTCTGTTAGGAACTACAACTACATTTCACCATGTTTCAGGGACTTATGAGTCTTTTAGCATCTTACTAAAATTGTTTCATGTTGATTTCACTCTGAAGTAATAATAGATTTTAAACGTGCAGAATGTCTGACTTGCTGGTTTTCCTGGAAAATTAAATTATTACGTTTTTGCACGCTTTTAGAGCTACAGTTTTGACTTATAATGTGAAGAAAGATAAATAGTTATATGTCTACTATTTTCATGTTCTCCTAGATGAGTATCTGTGACTGTCCTTACTAAAAATACTTAGTTTCTTAATATAGCTCTAGTGGCAGTGCTTTGTATACCCTTTACAACTGTGAATATTGTATTTTGGCTCTTGAGCCTTACTTTTCTGATGTAGCCAAAGCATGTTTCCTATTACTGTCCAAATCAGAATTTTTTTTTTATCCTTAGGTATCTCTCTCACTTTGATCGCCTCTACTTTAATCTCTTTTAAGTAATGCAAATTTCACCTGTACTAATGACTTTTGCTTTTATGAAATGTTTTGTACAGATGATTGCTTTTGATAGAATTTTTTTCTCCTTAATGTTGTAGTTAAAACAGAATCTGCTTTTTTTACTCATTTATTACACAAGAAGAACACTAAACAATATTGGAAAAAATATTACTTAATATGGTAATATTACTCACAGTGAGAAAGTTAAAACAATTTTTCTAGTGCTGCTGCTTCTCTAAATTATGTCTGTCATAAGTACAGTTCTTTCTGTAATGTAAATGTGGGCTTGATTTTACCAAATGTCTTTGGCTTCACTTTTATTTTAATGTGTACAAAAAGTTGTACCTTGTCTTTACAACATAAATAATATAGGAATCCACATTTTTTAAAACTTTATCTAACATGTTTTGATACAAAATAGGAAAGGTGACCCTCTGGACCATGTCTAATTCTTGTAATGTTCTCTTCAAAATGTTTATTCCTGAATACAGTTTACAATTAATCTTATGGTAGCTCATGCCTGACATGTTAACATATGTCAAAATGGGGATTGGTGACTAGTCTACCTTACAAATTATACAAATTATTACAAATTACAAATTATTCTGAGTGCTACTAGTAATTGATAAAGAACTAATGTCTGCAAAAAAGCAAAATAAAAAAAAAAAACTTCTTTATTAGTTTACAAATTAGTGATAGGCTGACAGGTCTGTATTTTTAATTAAATTATATCCCCTTTCTTCAATAGGAATAACTAGGACTCTTTTTCAAATATTTGGCACATACCCACTTTAAAGACACTGATCAAAAAGGAGGGTTAAATATGATGTATTATTATCCTTCATTTTATTTTATCTTTTTCAAGCTATGTTGTCTGGACTTAAAGATATGTATTTAATTTGGTTATTGCTTCAATGGTAATTGATTTATTAATGTGGAATTTGGATTTACTTCTGCTACTGACTGCATAACATAGCTAGCATTGCTGCTTTAAAAATGCTATAACCATTACTGTCCCCTTGTTAAACTATTCTCGGTTTAAATGTAGTGGCTCCTCTGACCATCCATGGTACAGAGCTATCCCTCCTAGCAGCCCGCATAATGCTGCCATGGGCAGAAGAAGTGCCTTTTCCTCTACTCTGACCCTGTTCTAACTTCTCCCTGGTAGCACTGCAGGTACTGAGTTACCTCAGGGCAGCCATTGTCCTCCCCTGACATATGCATACTCCTAAATACTTGCCACCTGAAGGATACCATCAACAGATTATGATTCCAAGCTTAAGTTCCCAGCTCACCAGCTTTCATTCAAACCTCCATTTGCTGAAGTGTATTGCTAGATATGGGGAAACACCACTTTCACCACCCAGAAATGGAACAGCCTATTGTCCTGTCATTCCTCTTCTCCCATGTCAGATCCAACAGGTGCTACAGATTTTAATATGTCTTCTATAGGTTAGTCTTTAAAAGGTTAATATAGCATATAATAGACACATACACACACACAATTATATATAAATAGCTATGTATAGGTTCATAGGTAGGTACTAGGCTATCGGCCCAAGTGCCTACGTAAGCCTAGCCAACAAGGTTCCCCTGGCTTACGCCACCCAAGAAAGTTATTTTCCTGTGCCACTGTCAAGCAGAGACACAGAAGTGATCCTGGAGTGTATTTCCTATTTCCCATCCACTCATCAAGATTTTTCTTGAAGAGTGCTAATGAAGCACTTTGCTTGACATAGATGGGTAGCCTGTTCCAGAGTATGGGAAGTCTCTGGGACAGGAATCTATCCCTCCAGCATGTCCTGTTTATTGTGGTGACAAGGTTTAGGTCCCTAGAGCATGTAGCTTGGAGGGATTGGGATTTCTTTAGGTGTAGCATGTCCAACAGCTCTAGGTTTGACATAGCTTTATATGTTAGGCAGAGATCACCTCGGAGTAGGCGATATGCTATGGAGTAAAGCTGGAGTTTTTTGAGATGGTCAGTGTAGGGCATTTGTTTGAGGCCAGTAATCCTCTTTGTGAGGTACTTCTGTGCCATTTCCAGCTGCTGCAGATGTCTTGTGAGGTACATTCCAAAAGGGGCATTGTACTCTATAATGGGTCTAATGAGTGTCGAGTAGAGGGGGAAAGATGACCTCTTTTTTCCTGGATAAGAACCCTTATATGATGAGGTGTGCCACGTAGAAGGACTTCCTGACTACTGTGGTGATGTGACTATCAAACACATTGCCTGCTGTCCATTAACCTTCATTTATTCAGTCACTCATTCATTTATCAGTGCCCATTTTATCGTATTAAGGTTTGTGGTGAGTCAGAGCATCTCCAGACACTAGAATGGTGAAAAGCAGAGGACCAGTCTGAGGCATGACACCAGTTTCCCACAGAACACACAGTCACACACACACACACACACACACACACACACACACACACACACACACACACACACACACACACAGGCTATTTACTGGACTATTAGTTCACCTGCAGAATGTTTTTAGATGTGAGAGAAAAACAGTGGCACATTTGAAAATTGACATATGCAGACTCCAAAGAGAAGGTACCCTAGCTGGGAACCATGCAAAGAAAACCAAACCATTAGAGATTTAGTAAAAGCATAGTATGGAAAATTCCCTAATTAGAACCATGGATTCTGGCCTAAGCATGTGCACAAAACACATGTCACTGCTTCCAAAGTTTATGTCTCACCATGGTGTCTGTCAGTATTGGCCCATGCTATAGTACTGACCACACTAGCTAGTCAGAATTTTGACACAAGTGTTTTTTCTTTTAGTTTGGTAACTACTTGTCAGATGCCAGTGAGACAGCTTTCAGTGACTGTGGACAATGTGTTGTAAATTGTGGGTAGGCACCACCCCTTACTGTAGGCAAGCAGTACGCGTCTATATTACATAATCGAACTTTTAAAAGTTTGAACGCCATATGGTCGAACTTTTAAAAGTTTGAAAATGTAATAAAAAAATAAATAAATCAAAGAAAAAAAACCTACCTGAACGGTTTAAGCAGGGGGGCAAGCCCCCCTACACCCCCCCAGCCCCCGCTCTTTAAATATACCAACTACGAGATTGCAGAAAAGGGTAATCTTCCCATTCCACACTGTATGGAGATCTCCGTTGAAACATTCAAACTTTTAAAAGTTCGATCATATTGTGTCGACCATATGATGTTCGAACATTTAAGAGATCGACAATGCGATATAGACCCAGCAGTACTGTGTTGTATTTCCTATCTAATGTATTGTGATACCATGATTTCAGGTTCAGGTTTCCCTCAGTATAATTAAAATCTGGTTGACCATTAACACATCCCATTCAAAGTGAATGAAAGTACAGTACTGTTTTAGGGTGAGTAGACACCTTGGTGATATCAAAGAGGACTGCCCTCTACATGTTACAGTCACACTGAAGTTATGAATGAGTGCGGATAGTCTGCCTATATATAAGATGCAATTACCATGGTACATGTCAAAATCAGACTGTCATACAGACTTGAGAAATTATTAGCTCAGTCTCCCACTTTCAGTATATCACAGTTGACACTTTCTCATGTTCTCTTGCTCACAGTTCTAACCTTGATTGCATCTCTGGGTCCTGGTCTCAGACACGTTAACTAAATCTAACATCAGACTGTCATGTCTGCCATTGAACTGCACCAGATATCTTGGTTGTCCCATGCACATACTTAATGAATATACATGAATGAATGTATAGTACTATTTTAACAGAGTAAATATGTGTGTAAATATGACTGATTTGTATCATCTTATTTTTAAAGGGACAACAACAGAGTATGCAAAAATCTAGGCTGTGCAATGACTCCTGCATAAGGAAACATACAAGAATATTTCCACAGCAGACATCAGATACATTTTCTACAGAATTCTTAAGTTACAGATTGCTTATTAAGGATTCTTGGTCTAAGACCAGGACTCACATGAACACACTTAGGTCCTTTGCTCTATCATATCAGAATAAGTCACCTCATCCAGCAAAAATACCGTATTACTAATAATAATAGATTTTAAAAAGGTATAAAGGATGCTTATGACTGCTTTGTATCATCTTATTTTTTTAAAGGACAGCAATGTTTCTGCAGAATTGCCTTTTTAGTAAAACACACACAGATATGTTATTGCCAGAACTCTCCTTGGTCATCCAGTACCTCCTTCTGAAGCTTCAACAAGTGACTCTTTAGTTCATCAACTTCTCCAACAGCCTCATTGTTGGAAGTCACAAGGGTTTTCATGGCCTCTGCAAAAACAGAATAATAATCAACAAAGGCATCGCCACCACTGCCATATATAATTCCAGCTTGTTTTGTATCTTTCCTGGGGCCTAGCGTACCTGTCTTCCTGAGTATTTCATTCTCCTGCAGGATGAGTCTCTCCTTGGATACTGTCAGCTCATCCTCGAGTTTTTGTAGATTCAGTTTGCAGTCAGAAGAATCCCTCCAAGCTTCTTCTAGCTGTATTTCCAGATCCTACAACACAAAAATCTATCAAATCAATACTTTTATTTTACACTTTGCTACACATAATTTCAGTCAATCTGTATTACCATTACCATGATCTATTGATTTAGGGATCTCTTAGGGAGTTGCTGTCTCAAAGTTCACCTGAACACAGCTTATTATGAATAGAGTTTACTGCTTCACTAAGGGCCAGTTGCAGCCTGCAAAAACTAAACACCATATCAAAATTATGAGCACAAATAATGTCAGTGCTTTGCTGGGGTGCAAGCCCATACAATACCTCTTGCAGTTTAAAATAATGCTAAGGTCATGCAGCAATGGGAAGAATAATGGACAGAGGTGCAAAGGATGTCATCAAATGCATCACAGCGCCATATTAGTGTGATCTTGCAATTGCAATGCAGAAGTGGGAGTGGGACATGAGCAGTCTGGCTTGCCCCATGCAAACTCAGAATGACAATTCCACATCAGTAAAGTTGTACTGTAAAAGTACAGATAGTTAAGAGTATTCTATGCAGCCAGATCTCTCCCAGACATGCCAAAAGTTGGTAGGCTGTGTGATTAAGGTAGATGTACGTTTAGCATTATGGATCTGGGGCAACTCTGCATTAATATTCTGTGATTCTGTGATTGAGCCACCTTTAGCAAACCTGCATTTAATTATACAAATCCCAACAGTAGATAGTAAGACTAGCAGTTGGTAGATGATTCCCACTACATCTGTGCTGAACAATGAACTCTGAAGCAAACAGCCAACAGTCTGAACAAAGGGCCAAATTAACTCACTATTTATGTACTATTGTTTCCACTGCCCTTCATTCTTGTTCACTAACACCCTAGCCTAGGTTCCGAGTCTCTTGCAGTTTTGTGATAATACAGACTTCATATGATGAACTAGGGGTCAAACCTACTGCTTGATAGATTTTATTTTTTTCAACAAATTTTTATCACATTTTTCAAAATATACAACACAACAATAACAACAAATATTAACAAATCTCAATAACAAATTTTCCCAAACTTACACATTAGATAGACAAATCAAATGGTATTCTTATCAATGTATATGACTAGGAAACAATATCCTTTTCTTGCTATATTCAAATAATTTTTCATTTTAACTAGATTTTATGTAACTACTCCGATAAAGAAATCAAACTAATTGATTTCCATTGTTTAACAAATTTACAACATTTTAAAAGTTTGACAGAAATAAGATGTTTCTTGCAAAATTCTTCCAGTCATTACAAGAAAATGATGTTCTATTAAGCTAACTTAGTAACATAAAATGTCATAAAAATGGTATAACATGAATAATAACTAATTCAGATTCTTTGAAACTCAGAATTGGAACATTTCAGATATAAAAAAAACATATTACAGCCCTACTACTGTTGTGGCATTTAACCAACTTAGTAATAAGCTTATTACAAATTCTATTAACAATGATAAATTCCTAGAAAACATGGTTGCTATTGGCTTTATTTTGTGCACATAATGGGTGTGTATTCATAAACAGGTTGTACCATGGAGCAGGATTGTTTTTTAATAGGATCGTACCAAAGCCCTCCGGGATTCATAAAACAACCTACACAATGGGGTAAGGCATTGTACCTTGCTTTACCCACAGTGTACACTTTGTTTATTCCTAACTCTAATAAGCATGGAAAGCCCTGAATTGTGACAAACAAGCTTTTCATCGAAAAACGTAAGAAAAAAAACTGTTATGTTAATTCCGCTTGAATATTTCAGTGTACTTTTAGAGGTCTGTGTGGAGATACTGGTTTTGTACTTTTCTGCATTTTCCATGTTTAAGTCAAAACGTTACATGTTTGCATTTTTAACTTGTTCTGGGACCTTGGTCTTATAGCATTATTTGAAATTGTGGGAGAACCGTGAATTACTACAAGATCTGAGCATCATTAATACATTATACTGTACTTGTATCCCCATAAAGAGAATTATTGTAAAAGTTAGCTATTTGTATTTGGAAATCAGACTGGGAGCTTTGTCTTGTAGTTTCATTCACAGTTGTATTAGAATTGTGAACTAATGCAGGATCTGAGCTTCATTTAGTCATTTATCACTGTATTTTTCCATAAGCAATTTTACTGGTAATGTTCTATCTAGTCTGCTGCCTTAGACTATAGTTTGAATTGCAACAGTGGCAGTATTGCAATTTTTGCTGCAGGATTTGTGCTTCTCTGCTTCTACAGCTGTTTACATTCCAGTTTTTGCTGCTAGTCTGGGTGGGCATTTGAAAGATATGAGTAAATGGACGTGCCTTCATTGAAGGTTGGACATCGAGCTGGCACCTCGGCGTTCGTAAAAATCTACTGCTAATCGTTAGCGGACCGGAGTTCCGCTGTGGTGACCCCTAACCCTTAAAAGCCCCCTAAAAGCCGAAAGACAAACAACTTATATTCTGCTTATCATTTGCCTGCATAAAGTTGCATTCCAGTCCCTTTCTATCTGTTACATTGCTACTGTTTTCCCGTGTTCTTGTATCTGGTACATTGTCATAAGTCTTTCCAGCCCCATTGATTCATTAAGGACTGCCCTTCCTGCTGCTCCCTACAGTTTGTACACTAATCATACTTTTCCCTGCCCCTGTTGTAAAACTTAAAGTTTATGAAATTGTAATCTACCTGGGGGTCATTGATATGTAGCTCAAAGTCATATGACTAAGAGAACTTTGATTTGCTACAGATTCTGAAGTTGCTGAGCTCTACTATTGGCTTTATTTGATTGGCTCTCTGTTTGGCTAGTCTACGATAACCAATACAGGACCGCTCCCATTCAGTGCCTTTCATTTAAGACTGAGAAATGTGGAAAGCCCCGAACAGTGAAAAATTAGATTTTCATCAAAAGGAAAGAAAAAAAATCTGCACTGAGCTGACTCTATGTAGTAACCAGTTCCTATAGTTTTTTACTCCACATGGAGATCTACAGCACTCAGGTTTTTATTATTAAAAAAAAAAGAAATAAACAGATCTTTTTACTTAAACTCTAGCAAACTGTTTGCTACAAATGGAATTTCTAAAGTTTAGAACACTACAGTGCTCGCATTGGACCGGAAATGTAATACTGGCTTTTAAAACCCAATATAAACTAAAGAGCAGTCAGGAATTGATCATGCTCCATAACACATTGCCCCAGAACATTTGCCCCTTCACCCCTCCCTACCTATAATGCTGCTCAGCACACTGCTATCATTGAACTCCCTCTATACTGTCTGTGCAGAGGTTTTTTTTTTCCATATAAGAGACCTACAAAATCTATTCAACTTTAGAAATTTGGGTACTTGTCTCAAGTAATCTGCACTATGTGCAAACAAATAAACACCACATGAGCTGTGGTTTACCCCTGCCCAAATAACGAGTCATTTCTCACATGCCACAGTAGTAATTCCAACCAAACAGTATCCTAAATAAACTAAGCTCCAAGCAGTTATAGTCACCCCTGCCCCCCTCCATGAACCATTCCTGTACAAACCATAGACTACTACTTCCCACAACTTCTGTGGCCAGCCTGAATGAGATAGGTACTTTCAGATAGTAAAAAAAATGTCTCACATTGTTTTACTGTCATCTACTACTCACACAGCATAAAACAGTGTATGAGGGATATACTTATATAATATTCTTAGAAGAAAAAATCTTGCACTCAGTAAACTCAGACACCAAAACCATTAGCGGTACACCACACACCACATCTCTCCAAGGCCACCACAATACACCTAATCCATCATATACTGATGTTCTAAAGATTAACTTGCCTAAACCTCAAAGATCTCCAAAATGCAGCACATGCTCAAAACACATTCAGCAAGTTAAACCTATCACTTCAGACAGCACAGGGAGTATAAAAGTCACAGATGCTGAGCTTGTAAGACAGGCATACACCTAACCAAACATTCTAGTTATAGATGACTCCATTGTAAGACGTACAGATGTACCTCTTACCAGACTGAGCAAGGAAAGAGTGATGGATAGCTGCTTGTCTGGTGCCAGAATCTGTCAGATTTTAAGTCCTTGAACAACAAGTTCCAGTATAATGGTGTCAATGACTTGAGATGCACCTCCCTGGATTTTATGAGGACAGAAATGATGGAGCTCTTAAACTATATGTCACAGGCAGTTATAAGCCTAGCAATGAGCAGCATTCTACCTTCTCCAAGGAGGATGACACAATATGAGCATAAAATAATGAACTTCAATAACTGGCTATGTTTTGGTGTCATTCAAAGGGGGGGGCAATATTTCAAATTATCCATATGGGAGGATATGATTGACAGATGCAGCTTCACCAAGGATGGTCTGCATCTGTCCTCAACAGAGTTTTGATTATTGGCAAAGATATTGTCCACCCCATGGTGCTTTTTTTTAGGCAATGCCAACTTGATAAGACTTACCAATATAAAGAAGCAAACAAAGGAAAATATGAAGGTGCTACCGAACAAGACACTCCACTCCCTGCAAGCTCTCCTCACCCTGGATAATGTAGACATTTGTGTACTGACTGAGGAATGGCTTAAAATGACAGACAGCATTCTGTCTGTGAAGGGCTATAACACCTTTAGTAAATTTAGACAAGCTAGACTCACATCAAGGCTGATAAAGTTGCATGATACAACAGAGCTTCTTTGTGTCCAAATAAACATCAGAAAGGTGCCGTACCATATATATTGGCTAGCTATAGAACTCCCTCTATGACAAACGAAAGTCACAGTGTCTATTTATATGACCTGGAATCACTCAGTATTAAACTCAATACCATTTTCCTGTGTGATCTAAATTAGCAAACTATAGACTGGGAAACCTACACCACTACTAGTCTACAAACACAGAGATTCCTGGATTTTGTCAATACAAATGACCTTGAACAATTAGCCAGAGAAGCCACTGTGGTGCAGTGGTAGCATTATCGCCTCACAGCAAGAGGTTCTCCCGTTTGATTATCGGCTGGAGCGCCTTCTGTGTCGAGTCTGCATGTCCTCCCCGCAGTCGAGTGGCGTTCGAAAGACATGCGTAAATGGGTGTGCCTTCATTGAAGGTTGGGCATCGAGCTGGCACCTTGGCACCATAAAAATCTACTGCCAATCATTAGCGGACCAGAGTTCTGCTGTGGCGACCCCTAACCAGGAAAAGCCGAAAGAAGAACAACAACCCACAAAGGGGAACAACATCTTGAATCTTGTCCTTGCTAATATATCTTCATCGTTTGTTAGGTCTGACCATAAAGCCAACTCCTTCAAAACAAAATTAAAACCAGGGACCTCTTCCATGCAAGGTATCTTTTGTAATTTCTCTAAGAGAAAGGGTTGGGGTTGGCATAATGGGTAGGGTCTTTACCTTAAAAACACAAGGTACATGGTTTTATTCTCATATAGGATAATTGGCTAGGCTTAAAATGGCCCACAAGGGCTGTTAGTTTAGCACTGACCTATGAACCTATGAACAAACTACCTAGCCCTAAGTGATACATTGGCAATCTTCATATCCCTACCAAACACATTTAACTCTGCTGACTATACAGAAACATATATCACCACACTATATCAGCATGTAAACAGCTGCATAGATGAAGCTGTACCTTGTAGGAACAGGCACAGAGCAAACCCCATTACAAACCCTCTTGGTGGAACCATAATGTCAACAAGCCTTAAAATAAAAGAAAGAGAATTTTGACCAAAAGTAAGAAGATTAATTCCCACACTAAAACAGCCCTTATCACTGAAATAAACAAATAACTCAAGAGCTTAATAAAATCCATCAAAGACAAGTTTGAGGCTAAAATACCCACCCAAGCCAAAGACAATCACAAGGCATTTTTAGTTGCGTTCATAATATCAGAAGCACAACACAGCAGTGCACTAAGCTGAAGACAACCTACTGTCCAATAAATTCAGAACAAACTTTACCCTTCTCTCCCCTCTGTCTGTCCTACAAGATATACCCAAAACTGATTCATCTGCATCCATCACACAAGACCAAGTCCTGATAGCACTATCAGAAGATAATACTATTACATCAATGGAGCCGACAATATCCCCGGATGCATCTTAAATAGAATGATGCAAGATTTGGCCACCCCGCCCCCAATAACACTGTTCAATCTCAGCCTCCATACAGGTTTTGTAGAAAGTGAATGAAGAACAGTTACAATCACTCCCATGCATAAAGGAGGACCTTCCACAGACACTGGCAATTACAGACCCACAAGTTTGTCCAGACTCATATGCAAAGCCATGGAAATATTTATTATGGAACTAATAAGTCAGGACATAGGGAACCTCCAAACACTGGACTCATCTCAGTTTGGATTCATCAAGGGTAGGCACACTTACTCAACCTGGTGATCTTCTTTGAAAAGGCCACCAAAGCAATGGATGAAGGTAAAATGGATGCCCACCACATACCTCGACCTGGTCAAAGCTTGAGCAAGCCCTCAGCATAATATACTAAAAAAAATAGAAAGCTAAATGAAATTCCTAACCAGCAGCTGACAGCTGATTTTTTTTAACCTAGGTGATCAAAATATGGGTAGCTACCTCCACAAATAGACCAATCAACAGTTGAGTCCACCAGGGCTCATTGCTGAAATCTCTCTTGTTTGGCATCTACTTCTCTGAAGTAGAAGCCAATATCAAAAATTATCCCCCCATGATTACTCCAAATTCTGCAGAGAAAAAGTTAGAATCATGGACTGAAACTAAATGCCAAAAAATGCATTATTACATCCTTTAGGATGTCATCTATCCCAGGGACCTACTACATTGACAGCATGCCCCTAAGAGTTGATTCAGTTGTTTGGGATTCACTAAAAGGATACAAGTTTTAAACAACATGTCCTACATGGACTGCCTCAAAGCCCTATCACTGCACTCAGTATCCTACTGACTGCTAAGAGATAATCTGTGTCTGACATACAAGACATTCTTGGACTCAGAATGATGGACTTACTGCACATCAACAAGTCAAATAGCATCAGAAATACTAAGTCCAGGGATCTAAACCTCTTCTGCAACATCAACAGAATGGAAGAGAGAGACAGATATGTCTCACAGGGGATGCCACTGCTCTGGAACAGACTCACCATCCATGTAAATGAAAACTCATTCCTGTCCATGTTCAAGCTCAACTTGGATTTATGGATGGGTGATAGAAAATATACCCCAGGACTACCTCCTCCTCTGCTACTAATGGGCAGAGGCAGCCCTTAAATGCTTTATCCCATGCATGGGTCCCCTCAAGATATCTATGGTATGAACCCAGTTATTCACACTAGGGGTAATATATAATTATCGACCATAGGATGGGTAAAGCCAATCTACCAACAAATGGGATAGGTTAATCCAAGCACCAAAAGGGAAACTGGCTAGATTTAAAATGGCCCCCAAACTTACTACTCACCTAAAAACCTAGGGAATTATATGTGTAAACAACACCCTCTGATTGTACACAATTCATGAAGGTAGCACCACTGGTGGACCAGCTGGTCCCAATGGAGTAACATATGGGACTACATCCATGCACCATACAATGGTGTTCTTCTGCAGTCCCCCTTCTCTACTAATGTGCTGTTCAACATACAATGTTGAGCAGAGTGTTAGTTCCCAGTGGATAAAAAAAAATCTCCATTGTTTAGTAGAAACATTCCTACTGATAAAGGAGTTTCCTATGGTACACAAAAACCTGCTACCTTACTCAGACATAATGCACCCCGTCCACATAGCCAGTGAGATCTCACACCACACTACATTCCCTCATTAACATAGTATGGTAATGAGCAAAGCTTTGCCTTCATGCCTAATGGCTGAACCATTTTCAAGACTCACTCATAGTCATGACAGTGGGATACATGGCTGGGGTACCTTCTGTACAAAGTCTGCATGTCTTTGCTACAGTCACATGGGTTTCCTCTGGGTGCTCTGATTTCCTCCCACATTCCAAAGACATGCATCCGGAGCATTTCTCCCTAGGCCTCCACTGAAAACGGGCTCTGTCCCAGTCACAATTTCCCAGTGTTAAATAAATAAATACATTACAACAGGGAAGTCATAATTAGAAAGGTGTACAACATATCGCTTACTAAAAAGGTTTCCCTGCTGTGCATCATGCAATACAGCTGTTTGGCTGTAAAAGCAAACTGGCTTCCCATTCAAGGCACAGCAAAACTTCTTCTTGGCTCTCTTCTCTTTAAAGTCCTACACCAAGACACACCAATCCCTCTAACTGTGAGAATAACTATATACAACCTACACTACAACTTAAGACATAAGTCTTCTAATGGTCCTTCTTACATAACTCCACAGACCATAGCTTCTCTGTTCTTTCTCCATAACTGTGGCAGTCTTTGCCAACCGATCTTACAGAAATCAGAGACTCTAAACTATTCAAATGTCAGTTCAAATGATACCCAACTGAACAATCTAAGTGCACATGTCAAAACAAAGGCCATGTGACCTAACTCCCATGGTTGCATTATTACATTCATCTCAGAAAACATTGGTTGCTTATTCTTCTAACCTCTTCAACTTATAAACTCATACCTGCTGCCTGTTTCAATATCTACCCTATCCATTCCCTACTATATATTATATATATATATATATATATATATATATATATATATATATATATATATATATAATCCACTTCTCTTCTATTGCAACTCATAGTATTCCACAATTTCTACTTTCTCCCCTGCTACAATGTCCCTCCATATTTGTGTATACTATGTCCTTTCTTTTGGTTGGACCACATTTACCTCACCATCAATGTCCAGTGTAAGAAAAATTTTGTTTCAAAAAAATTCATTCTCAGATTACTACCTATATAGCTGGATTACAAAATCATCACTGTCCTTGACATAACTAATTATATTAGTAAGGAAAAGCTTCAAGACACATTCTAAAAACATAGAAATTGGTTTGTTAACCCATCCTTATGAAGAAACAATTGGTCTAACTGGTGGATAAATAGCATCCTTATGTATTTTTGGAAGGCCATAAGGCATAGGTGTCATTGGTTGTTCCACATAAAAAAATGATAATAATCCATTTGTAATGTAAGCATTCATATTCATATAGAAATTCCATACTTAACCCTAGCAACAATGCACTTGAGATCTAACACACTAATTATATTATTATTCAATCTAAAATCATTCAGCAGTCACCTGTTTGCTATAATAAAATCAGATTTATCAATAAGGATGACTGCTTCCCCCTCATCTGTATTTTTATAATTATATCTCCATTATTAAGTGCATCCTGCTCAGCTTGATCTAAGTTCTTACCTCCAAAAATTTTACTAGATTCATAGACTATAAATATCCCATTCACAAACATGGATATTAATTCTCTTTCTACTGTGATTCCAAATGAATCCAGGGTAGAACTATTAGGGATATTTTGAGTAAACATCATAATTTTAGCAGTATATTTATTAATATTATATGTGAATTGTATTTAGTTTTGGAAGGCAATGTGTTTTTATTTCAGGATTATGTGTTTCTCTGGATATCTAGAGCTAATACTTATGCAAATTTGGTGGCATCGCAATGGGAACCTGAATATAGTTATGGTGAATTGAATATGTTTAGGAGTAAGATTTTATTTTATAAGCACTTTGTCAATGACATTTTTTTCTTCTATGGGATGGTAGTATACACAAATTGCAATAATTTTATGATTGTACATATTCTATGACTGATTTTTTTTTAACTTTGAGATGTCTTTATCTGAATGTGAAATTATTTTTAGATAGACGTCTTTATTTTGACAAATATAAAATTCAGACTGCCATATATATGAAGGATTTAAGAAAGATTATACATTTGCATATGAACAGTATGCATCCAAGTCATATTTTTTCAAATATAGTTCAAGGTCAGATGATTAGAACCTCTAGAAGGGCTACAAATCAAGATATGTGTAACCTTGAGCTCTATAATTTACAGTCAGAGTTTAAGTCAAAAAGTTACAATGATACTCTTACCACTAAAATAAAGCAACAAGTTTTAGCTGAGAGAAATGGCAAAGTGAGTCCCATGTTTGGGAAAATGGAATGTGGGGGAACTGATGATGTTAAGTGTGAGGGATGTTTCACCTAATACTCCAATTTCCTTGGCCTATAATAAACGCATAACATATGTACAGGATATTTATAATAACTGGTTCATTTTGCAATTATTTAATCGGTTAAATACTTAATATTGCTAATGGTCTTGGGTTTACATATAAAAATTCAATGAAATTAAACAGGCTACTATGTTATAAGGAACAGAATGGTAGTTTAAGGAGGGATGGTAAAAAGTGGATAAGACCATAATTGCATTTTCTGTAAATACATTGCTGAGGACAATGTATTTATTCATCCTACAACAGGGAAGAGAGATAATTTGGATGCATATGTTAACAAGCAATATGATAAATGTCATCTATTTAGCTAGATGTAAAAATGCCTAGCATTTTATGTAAGAAAAACTACACTAATCTTACACATATAGAGGTATAGAGACAAATGCATTTTACAAACATATAAAAACATGGGTGATAATTGATTATTTAAATGTAATGCTATAGAGATTGTAAAAATGGGTGCATGGGGTGGTGATGAAATTTTATTAACAGAAAAGAAAGACTATAAGTGGATATGTATTTTTAGGGCTGACTGTTTACCAGGTTTAAATGGGGTTTATAGTATGAAACCTGTTCTGAAATCTAAATCTTTAAGAAGATAGTGTAGTTTAAGTAGTTTAAATATGTTAAAGTATTGTACATTACTATATATCTGGGGTGTTGAAATGTGATTTATCTGTCTACATATATATTTTTATATAATTTTAGATTATGTTGTTATATAATATGTGTTTTCAAAGTGAAATTGATTTTCATTGGTTAATTAGTGTTTAATTAATGCAGTAATTTATATATGCTTTGTTTCCTGTTTCTTAGTGTTGCACTTGAAAAAGCACATAAGTACAAAAGCTTAAGTGGCATGCAAAATAAAGCATTTTGCTGTGATATTCTTTGAGCCAGTTTTTGTTTTTTGACTTGTGACTTTTTTACTTGGCTAAGGATCTTACTTGTTTGAGCTGCCTGTTATCATATCTTTGCAGGTGATGACTATGCCTGAAAGAGACAGGTGCAGTGTGCTGCGGTACTAGCTAAAAGGCAGGGTCTGGTTCATAACTATGGGCCAGAATAAGCAATACATAAAAAAGTAAAAACAATGTATGCAAAACTACTCCCAGGCTGTGCTATACTATTCACATACCAGCCACACTGCACATAGAATCATGCTACCCTGGTAACAGAGTACTGAGGGCAGGGCACAGTTGTCATCATAAGCACACAAGGGGAGGGCCACAGTGACATGTATCAGTGATGGACAGTGTGTGTGGGGATAGTGGTTATGGTTAAATATTGTGTGTGTGTGTGTGTGTGTGTGTGTGTGTGTGTGTGTGTGTGTGTGTGTGTGTGTGTGTGTGTGTGTGTGTGAAACAGAAAGAGATGGAAAGATAAACAGGTGGGTGATTGAAGGGAGTTGGGGACACTGGCTAAGGAAGGGGGTGGGTTCTTCATTGTCTTGTGTCTTGTGAGTACATCATCAAGAGTTGTTGTGTGATGGCTATTTATTTGAGAAAAGGAGACATAGGAACCTGCACCTGGCAGTATTTGGCAGTGTACCATGAATAAAGAAAAAGTTAATTGACTTTATCTGCAGTCATTCGTGATTGTTTAATGAGTTGTCCCTAGGGAATATTCCTTTTCATAAATTTAGGATGACTACTTTTAAAGTGAACATAACTATTACAGAAAGTACTTTTGCAGTGGATACTACTCAAATAGTTTTAGTTTGTGAATTCCATCAAATTTCCACAGCCAAAAATGGCGCTGGTGTTTTGTTTTGTTTTGTTTTTTGTTAACTACAAGCATATTATTATCATTTCAAAAATTATTGATGATACATTGGACTAGTTAGCTGAAATCTTTGTAAGGGTTTGCAGGTTATTATAAGAAGCTATGTTCACTGTCTGAAGAACTTCTCCCACCACAGGGTGATGTGGTGATGTGTTTTGATTTTGGAGGGACTGATGCTTCCAGTTTTAACTGACTTGAATGCTCAGATGTTAATGGCTCTTGTATTTACAAAAGATGAAGTTAAATGGCACTGACTAATACTAAGTTACCAGGCCCAGATAGTTTGCCAGTTTTGCTTTATGTGTTAATGGAGGAAATATTTTTGACTTGCTCTATTTTGAAAGATGGAGTACTTCTATCATCTTAGAAGGGTATAGCCATTTCAGTTATTCTGAAAACAGATAAAAATTCTCTACTTTGAATTTCTTAGCACACTACTTTCGGGTTGTAACAAGATTATTTTTTATGTTTTTTGGTGAACAGACTAGAAAAGATTATATGTAGATTGGATGATGACCACTGTAAATTCATTAAATAAGCTAGTGATAAAACAACATGCACACGCTTTTGATGCACCAGGCTCTCAGATGTCAGCTTAAATGAAGAAAAAGCCTTCAACATGGTCCCTTAAAATTGCTTGCTTATTCTACTTACCAGTTTTGCTTTTCCTCCCCAGTTTATTAAATGCTTCCTGAAATTTGAAGAGGCTTCTCTGACTCACTCAAGGTTGGTAGCAGGCTGTCCTCCAAAATATACTTGGCACCTATCAAGGATGTCCTTTGTCACTTATTTTGTTTATTATTTATTTGAACCTATTAAACCAGAGCATCTTGTAGTCTTCTGTGTCAGGTGTCTGTGGCCTTAGTCAGCATCTTCAGATAGCATTGTTTGGTGATGATGTCTCAGTACCAATCCAAAAGTTCAAGCTGATGCTCTATTTGCTTTGTTGCATTTCTTTGGGAGGTTTTGGGGCTTCAGGGTTAATACTACTAAAAGAAAAGCCCTGGTCTTTAATTTCTAGTCTTTTGAATATCTAGCCATTTTTTTCAGTTTCTTTGAGGTCATACTTTACTTCCTTACCTGTGCATTATGCTTGATGAAGATATTCAGTCTATAATGTCTGACTCATGGGCTATGGTGACCTTATGGCGCCAGCTATTTTTAAAAAAAGAATAACCTTCCCCTGGGCCCCTGAGTTTCTTTCATAGCTAATTGAAATGCATGTGGTCCAGTAGATCACTGATGAGCCTAGTTTGATTTTTCCCAGTTTCCCCAGAGCAGTGTCTGATTAACTGACTTGCTCAAAGACATGCTTTAGGAAGATGAATAATCAAACTGTAGACTACAGGAAGTAGCTTAGAAACAGTTCACAACAACTCATTATCTTAATCAACTACACCAACTGCAAGACAACAAGAGTTTCTTGGGGTTTGGGTGTTCCAGATTTAGAGTTGTGTTAATGAACTGCACAATTGAAACTGTTTTTCATTACTTGCTTACCCACAAACCCCCCTACACCATTTTACTCATGTAATCATAACCTTGTTCTAACCCTACACATAACATTACTAAAATTCTTTCCTAACAGTACCACTGCCAAGATGATATTTGATCTCAGTTTTGTAGCTGGAGATTTATTGGCATGACTTTTTTAGTGGGAGAGAAGTATTAAATGCTTATGATTTGCTCTTATTAGTCCTTCAATTTTTTTTAATTTTTCTCTTTCTTGTTCTACCATTTGTGATTCCCGTTTTTTGAGTTTTCAACTTTTTATGATATAAACACACACACACACACACACATATATATATATATATATATATATATATATATATATATATATAGTTTTCTACCTGTGTTTTCATGCCGACATACCACATAATGAAAATTATTTACTTACCACGAGAACAACGACAAATCCATCACCGACAGCTGACGCAACGGATCGACAACGTCGACGTTACATCCATGTAATAGCGCTAATAGTTGTCTGTCATCAGCAGTATCACACACACACATATATATATATATATATATATATATATATATATATATATATATATATATTATATATATGGCTCCCCTTCAAAACATCTAAAGTTCATAACATTGAAGCTCAAAATATTGAGACCATAGCATCTAAAACCCATAACATCTAAAACTCATAACATCGAATTTCATAACATTGAAACTTTGCATTATAACTTCAAAACCTACAAATCACATGTAAATAACATCCCCTCCACCTAAAATAACACCAAAGTAGTAAACACACTTTGTACTATGTTTCTGTAGTTAGGAAATTTACTTTTTCCCCCACTGTAGTGTGATCTGTGAGTTAGCATATTTAATTTAGGGTGTGTGGGTGTGGGGGCATGGGGGGGCTTGCCCAATGTTTTCAATGTTATGAAATTCGATGTTATGAGTTTTAGATGTTATGGGTTTTAAATGTTATGGTCTCAATGTTCTGAGCTTAGATGTTAAGACTATTCGATGTTTTGAAGGGGATCCATATATATATATATATATATATATATATATATATATATATATATATATATTATATGTATGTCATTTTAAATGCCTTGGGTTCTGTCTCTACTACCCTCTCAACTTTAGAACCATATTAACATCATAGCTACTAAGCTTAAGACTATGCTGGCAGTACATCTCAGAATTATATATTAGTTAATTCAAGAAGGCAGAACAAGCACTGAAAAAGGAATTCTTCTTTTGATTATGGATTATTGCATTCCATTTCATTTCTGGCTCTTATAGCAGCTGCAACAGGCTTTCTGCCCCTTTAATGGACAACAATGGGTTATTCAAGCAGATTGCTCAACTTGCTGTCTCTTTCAGTCCCTGTTAGTTGATACTGCCTCAAAAAATCAGAACTGCAGATTTAAAAAGTAACCCACTCAACTGTTTTACCTCTTAGGCTTGCTACCTTTCCGTACTGTTTTACTTTCACCTTGAAAACCAAGTTGAAAATCCTCTAGCTGGCTCTTAAATGATGATGTCACATCTGCCAGAGCTCTTGCTGTAGTTACAAGGACGTTTCCTCCCCCAAAGTGACGTAAGCACTGCCTGATTTGCATGCTCTGTAGAAGAGCCAGTGGACCTCCCACATTGTGATGTCAGAGCTGCCTTGCCCAGCCCCTTACACCCCATAAGGGTGAACAAAAGTCTCACTTCTGTTGATTGTCTATAACAGATTTATGTGAAATCTTTTGAAGGAGTTGCCAGTTCTGGGATTTGGGAGGCTGCATTTTTGAAGCCAGTAATCATTTTATGATAAATCTCTCTACCAAACTATAATGGCAAGTGCTAAGTAGTCGTCTTTGTTGGGCATGCATGCATGGCAATAGCTGGGATTGAATCCAAGTTTACATCTTTGTAGAGCAAAGGGGCAACTGTGTGTGTGTGTGTGTGTGTGTGTGTGTGTGTGTGTGTGTGTGTGTGTGTGTGTGTGTGTGTGTGTGTGTGTGTGTGTGTGTGTGAATGCAAAGGACAAGTGTGTGTGTGTGTGTGTGTGTGTGTGTGTGTGTGTGTGTGTGTGTGTGTGTGTGTGTGTGTGTGTGAATGCAAGCAAGTGTGTGTGTGTGTGTGTGTGTGTGTGTGTGTGTGTGTGTGTGTGTGTGTGTGTGTGTGTTTGTGTGTGTGTGAATGCAAGCTAGGGGCAAGTGTGTGTTTGTGTTTATAGTGTATCATTTGTTAGCTATTTAGCCAAACAGGAAGGAAAAATAAGTGGGAGTTTGATGTTTTGCAAAGCAGTGATTATTCCTAGTGCTATGGAGCTTGGTTCTAAATTTGACAGGAGGAGTGCAACAAAAAAAAGTCTCCCACTGTAAGGAAGGAAAGGCTGACAAAAAAACAGTACATTAGTCTGGTTACCTGCTGTGAGCTGTCAACCACATGCAGATAATGGGTCAAATTACCCTTATCTCTTTGACAGCTAGGGAAGGTAGGTGTGAAGGGGGAGGGGAGATACCTTGAAGACCTAGATTTCAGCCTTCACAAAAAAAAAATCAAGTTAGGATTTTTAAGAAGAAAGAGCAGTAAAATGTACTTTTCATTTCTGCTCTGTACCATTTGCACTGCTTGTGTTTGAAGTAGTCATTGAAAAAGGATAAAATTTTAACCAAAAGTAGGTGACTATAACACAGCAGTGAATGCCTGTAAAATCAGTGCACTGACAGGAGCTTTAGGGAAAACGTGGCAGACATGATGCAATTTTTTGGAGACAAACAATGCATTCTGGGATACTTAGAGGCAGACTAAACAATCAGAATTATTTCAGGATGTCAGACCCTATGTGGTCAGAGTCAGAAAATGCATATAAAAATATCTAAAACCTCTAAATAGTCCCAGAGTGGTGTTAAAATGCAGGAATCACCAAACCATGATGAAATAAACATTTTTTGAGTCTATGGGTGCAGGTCTCCTTTAAATAAGACTTGTTGGCTTGTGGCGAAGTCTCTTCACTCAGAACACCAATGTGTTACCCTTTCTAATTCTGAAGCCTTAACTATAGCCAAAAGTCCTGACAATGCCTCGTGTGCTCTTCTCAACAAAGCTATCTTGGACACTGTCCAAACCTTCCACAGCATCCTCCTCATGCCTAAATCTTCATCTCCCAACCTGTATACACTAGAATGCTTCGTCAAAGTTTTCCTTTCCTTGGGCTCTAAACAAAGGACCTCTACCCTTGGCTATATGGAGCACATAAGCTTTTTTAAGTTTAAATCCAGTCTGTACACACATCATCATTTGGCAAATGTTGTCTACTGCTGTACATAAAAGTGATCAATTACATTTGGGATCTTGATCAAAATCTATATCAACTATTACTGGGCTTCTGTTTACTTGTGGGTTTGTGAGGTTGCAAATTGAACTATATATTGTTGTTGCATGCATTGCTCTGTATTTTGTATGTACTCTTCTTCAGGTTTTGTAATTTTGTTTTGTTTTGTTTTTTTGTCATTATCTAGTTTGGATGTGTAGCTAAAAAGGAGACATTGGTCCAGTCTACCTAGCTTAAATAAAAATAAATAAAACATTAGTATATTACTGTTGGTTTCCTTATTAATATAGCTATAGAGTTTACTCATTTTGACACATTAAACAGAACTAGTTCACTATCAAATGATATTTGTTTATAAAATGGTCACTTCTCCTACCTTTATCCTTGATTGTAGCTTTTGGCAGTGCTTTTTGAATTCATTAATCTTCTGAAGTTTACTTTCTGCATCGGCCTCAAGTTTTTTCACCTTTTGTTGCAGAGCTGTCTCCTGAGCTTGCATACTTTTCCTTATGCCAGCTTCTCGCTCTTGCCATTGTTTCAGAGTCTCTGTCATTGACTGCTGTATAGCCTTTTTCAAGGACTCTTTTTCCTTATCAAATGAAGTTTTCATCTTTTTAGATTTCTGTTCATAGTCCTCAATTATTTTAAGATTCTCAGACCTTAGAGCTTCTATTACTTCCATTAATGCCTGCATCTCTGCTTTGCACTGTTCCTCAAGTTTAACTCTTTCATCCATGCTCTCTCTCTTCCGCATAATACATTGTTTTTGAAGTTCATCTGACTCCTGTTTTTTCTTCTCCAGCTCCAACATGGCTGCTTGCTTGTTGAGTTCCAGTGTTTGCTGAAGCTCTGTAAAGTGGCAAAGTTTGTTTTCAAAGTCTTTTTTCATAGTAAGCATCTCCTTAGAAAGAGCCATTATCCTTTCAGCATGTTCATTTTCTATCTTCAACTGCCTTTCTTCAACCTGCTTCTTATACATAGCAAAATCTAACAAGGCATTCTCTTTCAGTTTTTTTTGCTGCTCTAAGGCTTCTTCCAGGTTCTGAATGTGTTGTCGTAGGTCAGTTTCTTCACCAGCCCTGTTTTTGTATTCTAAGAGTTTCCCTCTTGTTTCTTCAATGATGTGTTGGATCTCTTCATGGTGTGCATCCTTAATAGCCTGCAGTGCGGCCTCATGCTCATCATTCTTGGTATTCAGAGCATAAACAACCTGTAAAATAGTGAAAAAAAAACAAACAGCATTGTCAGTAAAAAGCATTTGCAGTCTTTTGATTATTTCTTCTGCAGGATCATGTTATTTGCTGTAGCAATGTCTAAAAAATTCCACGACCCATCTTATTTTTTTTCACAATTTTTTTTTACATGTAGCTGCTCTACCCTAGATAATATAGCTATACTACAATTATCATTGCTGTTGAATGGTTTAATTTTAGATCATTAACATTTTTTATTAATGCAACATCCGGTACTTTTGACTTCAGAAACTTACAAAACAGCATAAAGTATAGCAAGACCTTTTTTCTATTTTTGCCTTATTTTCAGAGTTAAAAGCACCGCATAGAAGTGATGTAATTTGTTTATTGTTTTTGATTTTCATGATTAAAATAGTATTAACTGTCAAATCTTTAAAGAAATTAGAGGTCACTAAAGCAGCTCAGGGTGGCACATAGAGGTACACCACTGAGAGATGCAATTTAAGCTCTTTGACTTTAGACTAAAGACCCAACCCTGGTCACATGTCTCAGATCTCAGACTCACCAATTACATAAACTACTCATATACATTACATGTGACATCCCCCTTTTAGATAAGATATTTTCTCTTCTATTATGCATTTGTGTAAACATATGTAATACATTGAGTATACCGATTACACTCTGAAGAAAAATTAGTCTTGTTATAGCAAGGTGCATAAGTAAGAATCTAGCTAAAATAAGCTTGATGTACATAGAGTACCACAACTGTACCCTGAAATTTTGTAAGTTCTGTAAAGAAGAAAACTTTGTTAGGCACCTGTCTAATGTAAAAACTGTGCTTTGAAAAGTTTAAGTACCTGGCACTGGTGTTATGCCCTAATCTCACACTAGGGAATTAATAGAAACCACTATAGAAAACTGTCAGGAAGTCAAAACAACTGCAAAAGCTGTCATACTTTTTTGAGTGTGGTAGCAACAAATGGATAAAACCTTTGAACCTGTTAAAAAAGATCATGCATAATGCTTTTTTCTGCCACAGTCTGTGAGATGCTACTGTGTTACAGCTTCCAAATCTGTAAAAGGCTTTATGCTTCTGCATTTTTTCTTTCTTTCTGTTTTCTATGCATCTGGTAGCACATTATAGCAGCTATAACAGTATGTATTATAAATAATTCTTCAACAACACTACGTGTTTCATAGAACTTTCTCACTCTCTCTCTCTCTCTATATATATATATATATATATATATATATATATATATATATATATATATATATACCCAACAGCAGTAAAGATCCAAAGGTCCATATAGTGGAAAGAATTATGTTATGTTCAGTTCTCTCAAGTGCAGCAGGTAAAGCTGCATTTGTGGCAGAAAACTGTGATTTGGTCTCTGTGATCATAACCAACTTGATATATGTTCTCAAAATACAGGTCAAAAGTCACTTATTGAGCATCAGTTCACTCCACCTTTGAGATGAATTTCTTGACATCCATTTCTCAGACATAAAATAATTTAGTTGTGATCGAAGACTCAGTCATAATCTTCTTTGTTATCATGAGAGTCAAACACATTAACCTTAACCTTGTTGTGAGTAAGGCTCACACTACCACACAGACAGCAGCACCCCAGAACTGCATAAGAACTCTACAGTCTGCTTATAAAGCTTCTAAGACCTTTTATGTTGTATATGCATCATATGTTCTCAGACTGGAAGTCAGGATTCACCTCTTCAGCTTCATTTCACTTGGATCTCTTACTGAATTTCTTGACATCAATTTCTAAAATATATAACAACTTCTTTATGATTGGACAGCCAGAAGACATACAGGTCCCTAATCATAACCAAGTTGTTATATCGTCATGAAAATTAATGTCAAGAAAATTGAACGGTGTATGGTGCAACGATAGTTTTGTCACCTCACAGCAAGAGGTTCTCCAGTTCGATTTTTGGCCGAAGTGCCTTCTGTGTGGAGTCTGCATGTCCTCCCTACGTTTGTGTGGGTTTTCTCTGGGTACTCCAGTTTCCTCCCACATTACAAAGACATGCGTCTGGAGCATTTCTTCCTGGGCCCGGCCTCCACTGAAAATTGGCTTTGTTCCAAGTCAGACTTTCCTGGTAAACAAATGATAAATAAATTTAACTTGAAAGTGGAATTAAGTGAAACATCTATTCTGAGAACATATAATAGGTGTACAGCACAAAGTTTGCAACAGCTTTGAAAACTGTAGGTTTCTGATTTCAGAGCATAATCATGACACTTCATGTGCAACAGGTTTGCTATAGCTACAAATGCGCTGCCACACAAGCACTTAAAGTATGGCAGAGCAAAGTGTCTAGCAGCTTTTAAAGCTGTTGCTAGATAAGAGGTCTAACTTGTTTCTGTCTACTGTTTGTGTGGAAATGCAAAGTTGTGGTAGCTATTATAGCTGCTGGGCACTTCTTGCTCTAAGACTTTTTTTTTTAACTTGTAGTACATCATAGAAGATAAAATTTCTCATATCACAACAAATTAAGATCAGGTCACCAGTCATAATGTTTTTTGTTAATGTATTCTTGACACACATTAAGGAAATTCACCAGCTGAGCTTTGCTTTCAAGGTGAATTTCATGAATCCAATTCTCAAGCACATTAACAACTCAGTTACAATGACTCTCAGATCATTGAGCCAGGTCCATTGAATCCTGGCTTGTGGGCTGTAAGGAGCAGGGAAAGCCGAACACTTCACCCCTAAAAGACTCATGTTACAGCCTGTTGCTGAGTTTTGCTGGATCAGATTTGATGATCTAGGAGTCAATGAAAAATTACTTGATGAATCATTGCTTACTCATACGGATGCAGTACACTTTGTCAAATGTACATTTTGCCAAAAAGTATACTGATGCAACTTTAAATTGAATATTTCATTTTCTTGACATCAGGAAATGTTAAACATTGAATCATAGAATGTTTTGTGGTGTGTGAGATGTGTTTGCATTGCAGGTTAGTAGGGTTTTGTCAGTTAGGGTTAAAATTAGGGCTAGATAAGAGAATAGATTAAGTGGTGTGTCTGCAAATGTGTGTGTGTGTGTGTGTGTGTGTGTGTGTGTGTGTGTGTGTGTGTGTGTGTGTGTGTGTGTGTGTGTGTGTGTGTGTGTGTGTGTATCTCTGTGTTTCTGAGCTAGGTTTAGAGTAAGGACTAGGTAAGGTGATAGTTTTAGCATTTTGTAAGTGTGTTTGTTAATATACTGTGTTGTGCAGGTGTGCATTTGCCTGTCTTGTGCTGTGGTACTGTTAGAGAAAGGGTTTGATAAGGTAATGTTAGAGATAGGGTTAATATTAGTACACAGGGATGTTAGCTCAGACTTTTGGGTCAGAATGGGGAAGGTGCATGCCATGGGCTGTATTTCTGAATGAGGGGCTTGAAGGTTGGGAGTATGTGCTGAAGGATCTAAGGTTATAGGGGATGGTTTTGTCATGTAGTCTCCTTGACAGGGAGGAAATGAGTTAAAGTTAGTGAGTTTTGAAGGCTAGGCCTGCCACAGGCTGAGTGGTTCAGTGTTCCTAAGGTAGCAATCTGTCTTTATCAAGTATGACGCAGTAGATTTATTTTTGGGGGGGCTAGGATGATAAATCTGCAGATGTTATTGCAGGTAGCTTGCAGAACTTTGAGACTATTTTTGATGTGATGGCCATGGTGGTGACACCATATTCCATTTGGGGAGAAGGATGTCTTGACAAATCTTCAGGGGAAAGGAAGTGAGATATTTTATAGGACCAGAAGTTGTTTTCTATGTGCTGTTGTAGGTTGAGAGTAGGGGTCTGATCAGACACTGAAGTAGTTATAATACTGAACTGGGTATATTGCCTCCTGACAGGAGAACGTTATTACCCAGTTGTTTTGTACCTTGGATAGCATCTGTTGAATTCTAAAGAGCATATCTTTAGTTTTCTTTGTTTTTTTAGAATTAGTCTGCCAGTAAGTAGACATTCAGACAGGTTTTGGAAGTCTGCTTCTAGCTGCATTTTGATCATTCATTGAGAGAAGTTGGATCTATATATGGCTGTTTCATCTGCATAAAGTAATATTGTTACATGTGGAGGATACATGCCGAGTTTATTGATAAAAAGTGAGAAGAGTATAGGTGAGACTATTGTTGTGGTACTACTATGGAGAGTGGTGCAAGTGGTGGTGGGTCCACTCTGCACTGGAAATAACCTGATGGAAGGAAAGATTCAAGCTATTTTGCTGTTGTAGGGCTATAATAACTGGTGTTCCACTGTACCAAATACTTTAATTAGGCCTGCAAAGTGGCCCTGCATGTTTACCTTTGGTCACACTGGTAACTGTGTCATTTGTAAAGGTGTAAGTAGGATGTCACAGTACTTTGCACAGACCATAATTCGTGTACTCTGTCAGCTGGATGTAGATCTGATTTTTAAGTATTTTCCAAGGTGGCGAGAATGGAGATTGGGCAGAAATAATTTGCCTTTGATGGTTTGGATGATTTTTGAATGTGCTTGACAATGCCTGTTTTCCACTAGATTGGAATAATACAGTTGGCTAGGCAGACAGTAAATATATGGGAAAGACAGTGAATGAGGTACTCTTTACAGAAGGAAATGTACTGGGGCATCAGATAGTATTTGGTTTTGAAGGTTGGCTATATTTTTGTGCCTGATTCTTTTGAAGTAAACAGCAAGGTCAGTGGATCTGGGTAGAGAGCTGTGTCATGGGTGATAGAGATGATGGTTTGTTAATGAGAAGTGATAAGAATTTTTTGAAAAAGTTTTGGGGAGACAGTAAGCCAGAGTCTTGAAAATGGTCTCATTATATAGAGAGTTATTTGCTGGGCTATGTCCTGATTGTTAACCAAGGTCCAGATTTTTGTCTGGTTTACTTTGAGATGAGATTGAGATTCTCTAAGAAGGTTAGTTTTATGCCATCTGGTGGCTTTTTTCTGGCAAGTTCTCTGGGTGAAATGCATCTTGTGTTCTGGAACTGGAGCTGTTTTCCAGTGTTTTCATGCTTTGTCTAAAAGTCTATAAAGGACTTATAGTTTTTTGGTCAGCCACTGATTTAGATGGAGTTTAAGTAATCTAGAGATTTTAGGGAAGTGTTGATTTTGGAGATATAGTATGCGGTAGGTTTGGGATTTGCCAAGGGTGTAGGGTTCTTGTTGGCAATAATTGTGACAATTTGACAATTACTATGTGCGCATGATTTCAGACACTGAACCCTATTATAAACCATTTAAAAATAGGATCCCCCAATCAGAATCTGTAACTACATAGTCGGCCTTAGGCATAGGCCAACTAAGCGCCCGCCTAGGGTGCCTCTCTAGCAAGGGCACTTTTCCAGTAATCTGGATGGTGTAAATAGATGAGGGTGAGGGCACAAGGTGGTGTGGGGGGTGCTGTGGAGCCCTTTAGCCTAGGGCACCACTTGACCTAAGGCCGACCCTGTGTACCTATTATCAAAGATGTATCACATGGATCCATTCCTGCCCCTTCCGCTTCTCTATAGTCATTAACAAACTTCCTTGTGACCTCCTCCATCTCCACTCATCTTCTATGCAAATGACATGGTCATTTACTGAGCAAGTCACTCTCACTCAAACATTTAATTTTCAGCTCCAGTCAGACTTGCATGAGCTCCATGAATGACTCATAAACTAAAAACTACTTCTCAACACCTCTAATACCAAAAACTATGCTTTTTGAAACTTTACAGAAAATTCACCGTGCACCTGAATCTTTAGCTATCTTTGATTTACACAACCATACCATAGAAACAAATTTCATTTTCAGATAACTAGGATTATGGCTTGATAAATCACTAACCTTCCATTTTCACATAGACAGAGTGAGAGCAAAAATAAACTCCCTCCTCTTCTGAGCCAGAAAGAGCTTCCTTTTCTATCTCAACAAGCCAGAGCAGCCATCAGCAAAAATGTTGACCTCTCTCAGTGGGAATATGGACTATCCATTTTTGCATCCACCTCTAAGAAAAATACTACCAATCTCCAGGCAATCTACAACAGCATCTGCTGATTCGATACAAACTCACCCCTCTGTGGGCATTATTGTGTCACCCTAAAAAAAGCCAAATGGCTAGCCATAAAACAAAGAGCTAACCTACTGCAAGGACCCCAACTCTATAACCTACTCCACCACCAGACATTTACTCCCCTTAACAGCTAAACTTCATGAAAAAGCCTCCTCATATAACCTGAGACATCACTTAAAAGCCATGCCAACACTCATTACCCCAACAGCCAAACTCCACAGCACTGCACATACATTCTCCTCTCAGGCACCTTCTATTATCCAAACTCTCCCAATCAACCTAAATTAAAATAACACTCCAAATTTGGAATGCAATTCAAAAAGTACCTCTTCATCCAAGCCAAATGCTCCTGCTTCAACATAGGACATATCACGTAACACAGTGTCCCTTTCTCTTTTTCCACTTCTCTTCTTCTCTCACGGACTTACTGAAGGTTGACCCACTTTAGAAACTAATATAATTACTGCATATTACATTCTGTTTGCTTATTATAATGCACATATACAATTTATATATAACTAATCTGAACTACTCTGTTATTGAGTACATTTCTGCTTTTTCTGTTTGTGAAATGTTTTGTATTTTATCTGGGCTGAGCCTGAAATTGCACAATATTGATTAGTGCACTACCCTGGTAAACAGATATAAATACATAAATAAATTTACAATTGAAATATATGAGTGGCACTTTAATTAAGCATCCAAATCTTGTTTAGTATTTATAGTCAATATACAATTTGTAACTGTCCTTGTTTTGGCTAACAGCACTCAGATTAATGGCAACAACATCCCTGGATTGAGCAGCCCTGGCACAGTAGTATGAATGGCTTCAAAACAGGATTCGGTAGCCAAAGTGCAAAAAAATCCAGAGTGATTCAATACAGATTGTGCTCAGTTCTGATTATTTTCAGTCTATGTCCAAAACTTATCTCTGGCTATAAGGTACATTATGTTTAGCACACCATGCCCTCTATGATGAAAACTTACAGTTCTTACTGAGTACTGATATGCTGCAGACAAATGAATCATCTAGAGGATGTGATTATACTTTCCAAAGTTCCTAAATGTAAACTGGCCTTGAGAATTAAATTTAAATCTCCTGGCATTGCTAGGTCCTGGAACAGGCTACATCGATATGTCAAGCAAAGTAGTTTTTTAACTGTTTTTAGCAATAAATTTGATGGTTTACCTTCATAAGTGCATTATGCACTTGGGAGAATCCACTTTTTGCAAAAGGAGGTTCCCAAATTGACAATACCTCGAAAAAAAATTATCCGAATGTGCAATGAGTGAATGCACATTGGCATTCTCTCATTGCAGATTCGACATGTTGGGTGGGGAGTGCACTATAGTGGGGATTGGGAAATGAACCCTTTCCCCACTGTAGTGCGATCTCGGAGTTAGTATATAAAAGTAGGGGGGGTGGGGAGTGCATGGGGGGCTTGCTCCCTGCATTACGATGTGTCTCCGACATTGTAGTTCGAAAATCAGCGAATCTGCTGTTCGATTTGCTGATCTTCAAACTATGGAGACTTTCACAGTTTAAAATTCACCCTTTTGGTTCGCACAAAGCATGGTCAATATTGTCATTTCAGACAATATTAAGGTAAACCAAGTTAGATACTTGGTTTGGGAGTACATTTTATTCCAGGAATTTGGAGCCTTTGCTCTGATGGTCTATGACCTCTATGCAGTATACTTCAACTATAAAACTATTTTCATACAGGAAATGTTTAACTTTATTTAAAATACTGCCATTGGTTGCAATATACCAATGACATTGTAAAATTAATGTCCAACCCTTCAACAAAGGGGGGCATCGTGTACTACAAAACAAACATCTTCAGTACCTCTGACTCCAATATTCTTTCTTTTATACATATTACTGTTTGGATAAACCTTAGTACAACCAACAAGGATAATAACTAAGAACCAACACTGAAGACACAAACTGCAGAGTAGACAAGGTACAAACACAACAGCCCTGTTTATTGAAATGAAGATTAATTCTGAAGAAGTCTTGTTACACTCATGATGAAAGCGCTTAATCTTCATTTCAATAAACCTTAGTACAACCATCCAGTACCATTTCAAATGACCACACTAACTGTTCAGGGTAACCTCTCACAAGAAGTATATCAATCACTGCAGAGGTTACCCTCTGAAATCCCACATCCTCAGAAGAAAGGTTTTGCCCTTAGGAATTCACCATAGGGAAGGGAGTCCAAAATCTGAGGGGCATAGGCACTAATGGCAAACAAAAAAGTATTTGCTGTAGTAGGTTTTCTATATAATATAGTCTGAATTTTACTATGAACTATATAAACAGAAATATCCAAAAAACATATTTTATCTGTCTTAAAATCAGAAGTGCAGCAAGGTCCAAAATAATTATTCTGCAATCTCCTCAGAAATTCATTTAACATCTCAAACAATTCCTCAGGAATAAGAAAACATATATCATCAATATAACATTTAGTATAGTACATTCTGTAATAGAAAATGAGATGGACCAAATGCCCAGGGAGTGTAAAGGAAGTTCAACATGTGTTTATTGGAGTCTAATTCTGAGTTCAGTATAGATGCTATTTGTTTTAAATCTCCACATATCACTAATTGTTTTCAAAATGCAGTAGTCTATGGTCTAAGGTGCAGATGTACTACATATTACATTGGCCATACTATGAGTCAAGTGAGGAAGAGGGCACATGTACATATAAGGGGCATTAACAGTGTGTCCCAAAGTAGTCCAAAAATGTTACACATTTTTAGGACACAGGATATATAAGATGAAACATTGTTATTATGCATGTATATCCATATTCAGATTTTTATTTCAATGTTTCAGAGCTTTTACTACATAAAAAGCTTGGTATATATTTCTGTATAATATTTTGCAACCTAATGGATTAAATAATGAATTCCTATGAAATATCATTATAAATATATAAGAAAATTTTTTTTTCTGTTTCAAAGGATGTCTCTTTAAAGTTAAGCTCTCTTTATTCATAAATGCTGATTGGTTAATTGAAAAACTAAAAACACTTAGATACTGGAAAACTGAGCTGCAACACCCTGTTAGCTGAGAAAAATAATAAATGAATAATAAATACAAGCCAACAGAATAAAATAGATCACTACACAAATGTAAAGCGAAGCGCTTTCATGCTTTAATTAGAACTTCCTCAGAACTTTAGTGCAGTACAAAAAAAATGTTATATATATTAAAATGAATCATGTGATGAACCTTTAATTAATTGTAATGAATTACTTAAAGCAATACACACATAAATGAACACCTAAATATATCAAAATTCCCCCATTACACTATAACACAACAAACCAATAAATAAATATAAGAAAATCACATTTCAAAAAGGTACTTAATATTAATACATTCGCTCTATCAGCTTGCAAAAAAAAAAATCTGCCAATTAAGCTCTTTAACCTTTTAATAGTTTTTGAAATCACCACCATAAGCACTGGGAGTAACAGAATCAACTACAAAAAATAAAAACTTCTAAAATCAGCATAATTTAGTGGAGTTAGTGCATGTTTGGCCAGAGCATTCATGATGTCTTTATTTTCAATACTCAAAAGATTGTTTAGAAATGCATACACTAAACTTCCTTATGGTCTTCCCTATTTAAAAACAATAACAAGAATCGCAGGTGGCAAGATATACTACAAACGTTAAGTAACAAGAAAACCTGCCTTTAGCCCATAGCAGCAAACCATTATGCTTGAAAACAGCATTAGAACCTTCATTAATGAGCCTGCATTTCCTGCATCCATTACAGTGAAACATACCACTTCTACTGACATTATTAGTAACAGGAATATGTTCAAACAGTGTTTTTTAAGATCATAATTCTTTTTGTACAAAATTTAGGTATCACACCAAGAACTTCACTGAGGTCCCTATTGCTCAAAATAATTTTCTGATTTCCAGTAACAATCTCCCTGATGCTGCGAACATCAGATGAAATGGGCAAAGGGAACCCCGTTGACATAAAACTGCTATCAACTTCATCTGTAACCTGTCCACTGATGTTATTAGAATGAGGAAAACCACTAAATAAAATTGAAGGATATTTTGAACCTCTCAAATGTTTAACTTCAACAATAACACTGTCTAAAAATTGGGCAGTATAGCATCTTTCCATAAACAATTAGATCTTGCTAGTTCTTTCTCTCTTGCACTTCAAATAGTCTAATCACTTTGCACTTCAACAGGTTTTTGTAGCAATTATTGTAGCACACCTAAGTGCCATCAGCACTAGTTGTTCTTCATGGAAATAGCTCCAGTACTTAGTAGGTATGACCACCCCTCTTGGCATGATTAAAGGGCAGTTCCTTGTGCTTTATCCTGTTAACCTGGTGCTCTTGGGCTTTCTGAGGCAGTGCAGCAACTGCCTCATGTACACAGACAACCCTCTCCTCTTACCTCCCAACACTCAAGACTTGTGAGAGATGCACTTATATCACCAAATTGGAAGCTATGCACTCTCCAGCCAAGACCAGACTAGCTGGTCAAGAGGAGAAGGTCAACACCTGCACTACACCACATGGAACACATAGCCCTCCAGAACACCCGCTATCACAGCTCTTACATAAAAACATAAACCACACACCCACCTTCATGGAGGCTAGCAATAGAAATTTACCCAAACAGCAGAGACCTCCAAGACAGAAACGCACTCAACCACCATAACACAGCACAAACCACAGGACACATAGCTCACCTCCACAGTGTGCCCCTCAACTTAAGCCCCTAAGGCTAAACACCTTGCCCAATACACTAATCATAGGTGACTCAATAGTGAGGCACACAGACATCCCACTCACTAGGTTGAACAAGGAGATGGTAAAAGTCAGCTGTCTATGAGGGCCAGAATCCGACACATAATACATGCACTCAGGTCACTCCACAACAAGTACAAGTATGACTCTGTCATTGTCCATCTGGGTGTGAATGACCTGAGATGCATCTCCCTGGACTACATGAAAAGAGACATGGTGGAGCTCTTGGATTATGTGGCCCTGGCAGGTATGACACTAGCCCTGAGCAGTATCCTACTGTCACCCAGAATGATACCACAGTACAAATAAAAAATGATTGACTTCAACAATTGGCTAAGTTTCTGGTATCATTCTAAGGGGATCCAGTATCTGTCTGCTTGGGATGACATGACTGACAGACCTCGATGCTTTGCCAGAGATGGCCTGCATCTGTCACCCCTGGGTTTCCAGTTACTGGTTAAGACTCTTTCCACCCCTATAGTGGCAAGAGCCACTGTAACAGCTATAAATAAATGCAATCTGAGGGTCATGTTGCTCAACACTAGAAGTCTAAATCTCAAGATGCACTCACTCAAAGCACTCCTCAAAATGAATAACATCATTATTTGTGCTGTAATGGAGACCTGGTTTAAAGTGGCAGAAAGCACCCCTGTGCTACCAGGCTATAACTCATTCCACAACTTTCGACCCCGAAATATGGACTGAAGCTCCAAAGGCAGCAGTGTCTCCATATTCATAAAGGATATGCATACCTCCAGACTAGTAGCCCAGCATAACGCAACTGAGATACTTCAGGTACAACTAACATTGGATAAGACGGCGATCTGGGTCATAGCCTGCTATAGGTCCCCAACCATGTCCTTAGACTCTCACTCCATGTTCCTAAGCACCCTGGAATCTATCAAGGTCCAACCCAACACTCCTACTAGGAGACTTCAACTACACCTCCATCAACTGGGAAAACTACTCAAGCACCAATACACTGGCCCAACGCTTCCTGGAATTCATCAATTCCAGGGCCCTGTACCAGCTCATTCTGACCCCCACTAGAGGAAGCAACATCTTTGACCTCGTTATTACTAACATGGGCTACCATTGCTGTACACCAATAGTCAATCCCTCCCTGGTCAGATCCGACCATAAACTAATCACCATGAAAATCCACATCTCACCCACACCCCCACAAAGGTAACCACCTTGAAAAACTTCTCCAAAGCTGACTGTGGACTCCTAAAAACAGAGATGACTAACTTCACGGCACCCATGCCAATGGAAAATAGATGCATGACTGCCGAATCATACAGCAATGCACTGTACGAACATGTACATAAATGCATGGAACTAGCCATACCCAACAGAACCAAGACACTCTCCAGCAAGAAAAGGAAACAAAAAAAGGTGAAGTGCCAAGACTGGAAAAACTTCCTTATTAGCCTCAACAAAATATTGAGATTCCTCATCAAATCTTCTAAAGCCAGCTATGAAGGCAGAAGTGCACCAGACACTAAAAACAATCACAAAGCCTTCTATAGCTATATCAAGAACCTCCAAGGCAATACCCAGGTTTGCTCTGAGTTACTGCACAATGGTTCCTCCTATATTCAGCCAACAGATATTGCCAACATACTGGCTGACAAATTCAGTGCCAACTTTACCCGTCTCTCCACCCTAAAGGACCAATCACAATACCGGAAGAATGTCAGGTACCCAGCATTACTGCAGCACAGGTTAAAGTTGCATTGTCCAAGCCCAAGAATACAGCTTCCATGGGACCTGATAATATCCCTGGCTGTGTCTATAAAGGGGGAGCGACTACAGACCCTGGGAATTATTGCCCCATTAGCCTGGCAAGTCTGATATGTAAAGCTATGGAGCGCATCATCGTGGACCTAATTAACAAAGATATAGGAAATCTCCAAACTCTAGACCCCACGCAGTTTGGCTTTGTGAAAGAGAGATCATGCCTGCTCAACCTGGTTGACTTCTTTGAGTCAGTTACCAGGGCTGTGGATGAAGGTAAGGCAGTGCATACAGCCTACTTTGATCTGGCCAAGGCCTTTAATACCATTCCTCACTGAGGAATTATTGATAATCTCACCAAACCAGGCATCAATCCCTATATCACTAGGTGGGTTGCAAATTGGCTCACAGATAGAACACACAGTGGGAAAGTAGCGGACTCCAAGTCAGACTGCCGACCAGTCACAAGTGGAGTCCCACAGGGATCAGTCCTAGGTCCTTTCCTGTTCAGCATCTACTTCTCAGAAGTCCAGGCCAACACAAAGGGACTCTAGCTGACCATGTTTGCAGATGACTGCAAGCTGGGAACCATTATTAACTCCCCAAGTGATGCAGACATCCTACAGAAAGGCCTCACTGAGACCAATGACAGGTGTCAAAACCATGGCCTTAAGCTTAACACCAAAAAATTGCAGTCATCCCCTTTGGTAAAAACTCAGTTCCCACTAATTACCACATTGATGGGAGCCCACTGAACACTGAAGGCATTAAAAGAGATCTGGGGACACAGGATGACAGCAACCTCTCCTTCGACCACCACATTGCCACTGTGGTTAGAAAGTCCTTCTATGTGGCACATCTCATTACCAAGGGTTTTGCATCCAGGAAGAAAGAGGCCATCATCTCTCTCTGCTCTTCCCTCATTAGACCAATCATCGAGTATAATGCCCCTTTGGCATGTACCTCACTAGGCACCTGCAACAGCTGGAGAGGCCACAGAAGTACCTCAAGAAGAGGATCATAGGCATTAAACACATGTCTACATGGATAGACTCAAAAGACTCCAGCTATTCTCTGTCTCATATCACCTACTTAGAGGTGATCTCTGCTCGACTTACAAAGCCATGCTCTGTTAGAAATGCTACATTTCAAGAAATCCCAATCCCTCTGCACCACACCCTACAGAGAGACCTTAACCTCTTTACCACAATCAACAGGACATGCTGGAGGGACAGGTTCCTCACCCAGAGACTGCCCATGCTCTGGAATAGACTTCCCATACATGTCAAGCAGAGCACCTCACTGACCCTCTTCAAGAGAAATCTTGATGAGTGGATGGGTAATATAGAAAGTTCACCTGATCACTCCAGTGGGTCTACTTGATAGAGGTACTGGGAACTAATGTCAGGCGGCATGATGCCAGGGCACTTCTATGGGCTAGGCTTGTAAAGGCTCCAGGGCCATTAGCCTAGTACACACCTATGAACTTATGAAATACAAAAGTTCATTGTCAAAATTCACATCCGTACTAATAAGATGACTAATTCTCTTAAAATGGCCCCTGACAACATTTTTCTTCATAAACTCATGGTGTTGGCTATTGCAAGCAAGATAATTGTTAACAAAATAGCTTTCCTAAAAATGTTGCTGTGAAAGATGTCAAAATCTACATCCATAGTGATCTCTATAATCCAAAAAATTAACAACATTTCCCAAACACCCTGGATTAAAGTTTAAGATGCAGGTACTAACATTAAGATTATGAATAAAAGTAGCAACTTCCACATGATCACCTGCCCACACAAAAAAATAAATCATCATACCTAATGTAAAATCCAACTTTTTTGATAGTACATGAGAACAGAGAAATTCCTGCTCCCACCAACTCATCACTAAATTGGCATAAGAGGGTGCCATCCTGGCACCCATCGGCACTACTCTGTTTTGTTCATTGAAAACAAAAATATTGTTTTCCAACATGAGCTCGACTTTAGTAAATAAAGTGCCAACAAAAGTGCCATCTAACTTTGCAACATTAACCAAATAGTTCCTAAAAACTCCAACCCTGCAACCATGGTATACAGGAATACAGTGAAGCCACATCCAATGTAAACAGTTGTTTGCAGCACAGTGGTGCAAGAGGTTCTCTAGCTTGATTCTTGGCTGGAGTGCCTTCTGTGCGGTGTGTTGTTGTACAGATTTTCGCAGAATTCCAGATTTTTGCTTCATATTTTTGGTATGTTGTCTCATAAACCTTTCCAACATTTGCCTTCATAAATATAAAATACTCAAGTACAACTCTCTTTCCTGTAAACTAAAAATAAAACACTACACTATGTACCCTCCCCATACACTACTTAATACACCCATAACTACTTTACTTCTTTCTGGAGACATCCATCCCAACCACAGCCCCTCAACCTCTATTCCTAACACCAAACCCAATACCTCATTCTTCACTTCCCCCTCCTTTATCCAACCCTCCTTCCACTTCCTACTCCAAAAGCCTTTATATCCACTCTCTCAACATGCAAAGTCTCTTCAGCATAACCACTGAATGCTTGTTTAGCCCATACCTCCCTGCACATTCTAACCCTATCCGAAACTTGGCTAAAACCTCATATTAGTAGTAATGTAATATTACCACCTGGCTATAATATCTACCATTCTGACAGAATCCCAAAAAAAGGTGGAGGCATTTCCATCCTTTACTCTGATCAACTCAACTGCACACCTCTAACCATTCTTGTACCCAATTTCTACCCTGCTGAACTACTTATTCTTAACTGCCACCTAAACTCACATAAAAATTTGCCATAGCCTCCATATACATCCCTGCAGGCAATAATATTCCCACCCTTGAGCATATTCTGTCTTGGGTCTCCCACAACATATCCTATGAAACCGTCATCCTTGGAGACATCAATATTGAGTGGTCCAAGTTAATATCCGGCTCTCCACAACTCAGTATTAACTTACATGGTTTCCAACAACTTGATACATCTCCCACACATATGCACAAAACCTCTTCTACCAATCCAATCCTACACTGGATTCTCACAAACACCCCTAACCTCTACCACAACCCCTGTACCTTACCTGACACCTTAAGTGATCATCTTTCCACCCACATCCAAAGACACTCTCTCCTATCACCTAAAACACATCCATACAGAGACTGTTGCAAACTCTCAAACTTTAATGCCAACATATTTAACTCCACCTTATAGACATAAACTGGTTCTTCCTCCAACAGCTCCCTCTCAATGAAGCTGTGCTAAAATTTTATCAAATATTCCTTGACATTCTTAACTCCCTTCCCCCACTAGGATAATTAGAATTAAAGCCAATTATGTTCCCTGGCTCTATAAAGAAACTCAATCCTTATGCATAAAAGAGATAGTGTTTGGAAAGCTTGGATTAAAACCAAATCACCATCTCTGCACCAAAACTACAGGGAACTCAGGAATCTTTCCAAAAAAACTAATTAACAAAGATAAGAAAAACTTTAACAACTCACCCTAATTTGACAGCAAAAATCCTGGTCTCTCTCTGCAGACAACCTACCAGCTATCTTCCTCAAACTGGCTGCTGAATCCATAGCCTACTCTGTATCTATGCTAATCAACAGATACATTCAAAAAGCCATTGTCTCAGACATCTGGAAATCCTTCTAAACTGTCCCACTCCATAAAGATGGGAATTCTACTGACCCATCTAATTACAGATCCATAGCCATACTTTCCTCTCTCTCAAAAATTCTGGAAAAATGCATCCATACTCAGCTACTAAATCTACTTCTCCAAGAAAACTTGCTAACTCCCATTCAACAAGGCTGCAGGCCAAACCACAGTACTGCCACTGCTCTGTTATCTTTTACTCACTCTGTAGCCGAAGCCAGAGACAACAACCAACTTGTATCCTGTCTTTTCCTTGACCTCTCCAAAGCCTTTGATACTGTTTTACACTCTACTTCTATCTAAACTATCTGATCTCAATCTTTCTGGGCCCTCACTTGGTTAGTTTACTAGTTACCTCTCCAATAGGCAACAATCAGTCAGATGGCTCAATTCCTGTTCCTCCTTCCTACCCATCAAATCTCAGATGTCTCAAAAGTCAGATGGCTCAATTCCTGTTCCTCCTTCCTACCCTTCAAATCTCAGATGTCTCAAAAGTCAGATGGCTCAATTCCTATTCCTCCTTCCTACCCATCAAATCTGGAGTCCCCCAGGGCTCCATCCTGGCCCCTCTTCTTTTCAATATCTTTACCAATGACCTCCATACCTCTTGCAAACAGTCCACCCTTATTCAATTTGCTGACGATTCTACACTCATAGACATCTCCAACAATATCCCTCATCTGCATGCCCACACCCAAGACTCTTTCTTGTCTATAGAAAAGTGGCTCTCTGATAATCAGCAAATCTTAAATCCAAAAAAACTAAACTTTTGCTATTCCTTCCTCAACTTCTAGCTCACAATAAATCAACCTTTGTCATCACATCCCTTGACAGGACTACCATTAAAGCAGAATCCCACACTAAGCCTTTAGGTACCATTATCAATGATGAACTAAAATTTATCCTGCCTATCCAGCAAAACATTAAAAAACATCAAAAACAAGGTCTTCTACACAGAAGTAAGAAATTTCTTATTTCTGATGCTAAACTCTCCCTGGCTCAGGCACTCCTCCTTCCCTTCCTACTCTATACAGCCCCAATCTTTACTAACATCCAATCTACTCTCTTTTCTAAGCTAGAACAAATATACCACAAAATAGCTAGATTTGCTTCCAACTCACCTCATAACTCTCACCACTGCTTTGGTCTCAACACACTTCAATGGCTAGAAATTCCCCAGCAATTTCAACTGTCACAATTTCAAATCACACATTCCATTCTGTACAAACCTACATCCTGCCCCTCTGTGTCCTCCCTTGTATCTTACTACACCCCCAATCGTCCTCTCCATACCACCAGTCAACAACTCCTTGTTATCTATAAACCTAACAAACATATTGGAAAACTGCTATACAAATACACTTTAGCCCAAGCCTGGAACAAACTTCTCTTGTTCATGAGAACCATCTCTCACCCCAAGCACTTCAAAAAGGAGTTAAAACAATTCCTACTTAACACAAGGTCCTGCCCCTGTCATGACCCTACCTAATCCTCCACTCCCTTTTCTTCTCCAGTACTCTGTACACTATATTAGACTCCTCAATTTTCTTTACTCTAAGCACTCATAGGTTCATAGATTCATAGGTAGGTACTAGACTATTGGTCCTAGGGCCTATATAAGCCTAGCCAAATGGTACCCTGGCTTTTGCCACCCAAGAAAATTATTTTCCTGTGCCCCTGTCAAGCAGAGCCACAGAAGTGATCCCCGGGGTGAATTTCCTATCTCCCATCCAATCATCATGATTTTTCTTGAAGAGTGCTAATGAGGAGCTTTGTTTGATATAGATAGGTAGTTTGCTCCAGAGTATGGGAAATCTCTGACACAGGAATCTATCCCTCCTGCATGTTCTGTTTATTGTGGTGACAAGGTTTAGGTCCCTAGAGCATGTAGCTCGGAGGGATTGGGATTTCTTTACATCGAGCATGTCCAACAGCTCTGGGTTTGACATATCTTTGTATGTTAGGCAGAGATCACCTCTGAGTAGGCGATATGTGACAGAGTAAAGCTGGAATTTTTGAGACGGTCTGCGTAGGGCATCTATTTGAGGCTGGTAATCCTCTTTGTGAGGTATTTCTGTGGCCTTTCCAGTTGTTGTGAGGTACATACCAAAAGGGGCGTTGTACTCTATAATGGGTCTAATGAGTGATGAGTAGAGGGGAATAATGATCTCTTTTTTCCTGGACGAGAAACCTTTTGTGATGAGGTGTGATGAGGTAGAAAGATTTCCTGACTACTGTGGTGATGTTATTATCAAAGGAGAGACTACTCTCCACCTGTGTCCCAAGGTCTCTTATCACACTTTCAGTGTTAAGTAGACTACCACCTATGTGGTAGTTCATTGGTACAGAGTTTTTACCAAAAGGGATGACAATGCACTTTTTGGCATTGAGCTTGAGGCCATGGCTTTGACACCAGGCATCTGTCTCAGTGAGGCCCTTTTGTAGGATGTCCACATTGTTAGGAGACTTGATTATGGCTCCTAGTTTGCAGTCATCTGTGAACTTTGTTAGCCAAACACCTTCTGTGTTAGCCTGTACTTCAGAGAAGTAGATACCAAACAGGAGAGGACCTAGGACTGAACCTTGTGGTACTCCACTTGTCACTTGTCTGAAGTTGGATTTAGAGTCTGCTACTTTCACAGCGTGGGTTCGGTCAGTGAGCCAGTTGGCAACCCATCTTGTAACATAGGGATTTATACCTAGTTTAGTGAGTTTGTCTATAATTCCAGAGTGGGGGATAGTGTTGAAAGCCTTGGCGAGATCTAGATAGGTTGTGTGTACCACCTTACCCTCATCTACAGCTTTGGTGACTGCTTCAAAGAAGTCTATCAGGTTTAGGAGACATGATCTGCCTTTTACAAACCCGAACTTGGTAGGGTCCAGACTTTGGAAATTACCAATGTCATTGTTTATAAGTTCCATGATGATATGCTCCATAGCCTTGCAGACCAGGCTTGTCAGGCTAATGGGGTGGTAGTTCCCAGGGTCCGTGGTGGCTCCCTCTTTGTGGAGTGGGATAACCATTGTTATGCGCCATTCAGTGGGCACAAAGCCTGAGGTGAGGCTATGATTGAACATGGTACTTAGGTGGGGTGCCAGTTCATTCTGTAGTTCATGTAGAACGCAGCCTGGGATGTTGTCAGGTCCCATGGATGCTGTGTTCTTGGCTTTGGAGAGTGTATTTTTTACCTGTACAGCTGTGATTACAGGTACTTTGCATTCTTCCGGAATAGAGATGGGCCCTTTAGGGGATGAGAGAGGGGTAATGTTAGCACTGAACCTATCTGCCAGGATGTTGGCAATATCAGTTGGTTCTGTATATTTAGTGCCATTTTGCTGTAACTCAGAGCAGATCTGAGTGTTGCCATTGCGATTATTGATATAGCTATAGAATGCTTTGTGGTTGTCTTTAGAATCAGTGGCAATTTTGTTTTCATATCTAGCTTTGGAGGATTTTATGAGGGATCTCAGCTTCTTACTGAGGCTGACCACGGAGTTCTTCCAATCATGGGATTTTACTCTTTTTTTGCAACAGTTTCTTTCTTCTGTTGTAGAGTTTGTTTATAGCAGGGGACCACCAGATTGGCTTCCTTTTTTTGGAGGATATCATCTTGGTTCTGTTAGGGATTGCACGATTCATGCACTCATGTAAGTGCTTATAAAGTGCAATTGTATAAGATTCAGCAGTCGTATCTCTATTGTCCATCAGTATGGGTGTCGTGAAGTTTGCCACTTCTGTCTTAAGAAGCGTGAAGTTGGCTTTGGAGAAATTTTTTACGGTGGTTTCCCTAATGGGGGTGGGGGGGTGGGGCTTGGATGTAGATGCCTAGGGTGATTTGCTTGTGACTTCATTAACTCAAATGCCCTGGACCAGCTGGTTGACACACCCACAAGGGCTCAAACATCTTGGATCTGTTGCTCACCAATATGAGGGACCACTGCACCACCCCCAGTGTATGTGGCCATTCCTGGTGAGATCTGACCACACATCAGTCTCACTAGAAGTAACTATAACACAAGAACCCCCCCCTCTTAGCAACAACTAGACTAAAAACTTCTCCAAGGCCAATTACAACCTCTTACATGACAGCAAAAATAGTTTCACAACCCTTCCCCCCAGTGATGGAAGAGACTCTTATGCTGAATTATACACCAATGCTTTATACAAGCAACTGTACAATTGCATTAACTGTGCTGTACCTGATAGAACCAAAGCAAGATCTTCTAGGAAAAACAAATCTGCCTGGTATACAACTACCATTAATAGGCTATACAATAGAAACAAGAAATTGTTGTCTAAGAGTAGGAAGGAACAGTCTCAAAACTGGAAACACTCGCTCCTCATCTTAAACAAGCAAATAAGACTCCTAGTAAAGTGCTCCAAAGCTAACTATGAATCCAAATTAGCTTTCCTATCTAAGGACAACCACAAGGTGTTCTTTAGTTACATACATAACCTCAAAGTTAAGGCCCAGATTTGCACTGAACTCATAGTTAATGGCATTACATATACAGGACCTGTGGATCTAGCAAACCTGCTGGTTGACAGGTTCAGTGAAAACTTCACTCCCCTGTCCTCGCCACATACACCTCAAACATCCCTAACACCTGTCCCCTACCTAGTATCTCTGAGGAGCAGGTCTTAAATGCCCTCTCCAAGGTCAAAAACATAGCCTCTATAGGACCAGACAACATCAGGGCTGTGTTCTACATGGGTTAAAACAGAAACTAGCATCATCACTCAGCACACCTTTCAATCACAGCCTAAGTACTGGCTTTGTCACAGCAGAATTAATACAGCTACTGTCATCCCTGTGCACAAAGGGGTTGCATCCACGGACCCAGAGAACTATAGACCCATTAGCCTGACCAGCCTTATCTGCAAGGCCATGGAACAAATCATCATGGACTTATTAACAAAGATATAGGAAATCTCTGACTGCTCAACCCTACCCAGTTTGGCCTTGTCAAGGGGAGATCATGCCTGTTAAATTTGATGGACTTCTTCATGACAGTCACCAAAGCTCTAGATGAGGACAAATCTGTGCATACAGCCTATCTAGACTTAGCCAAGGCCTTTGATACAATTCTCCACTCATGCCTCATTGATAAACTCACCCAGCTGGGTATCAACCCATATACTGTCAGGTGGGTTGCAAACTAGCTCACTGATAGAACTCATACAGTCAAAACAGGGGACTCCACCTCCTCCAGCAGACCTGTAACCAGTGGTGTTCCACAGAGATCAGTTCTGGGACCCCTACTGTTTAGAATCTACTTCTCTGAAGTGCAGCCTAAACCTAAAGGACCGTGGCTGACAAAGTTTGCTGATGACTGCAAACTGGGAGCTATCACTGAAACCGCTAGTGATGTCAGCATCCTGCAAGAAGGTTTACACAGACTAATGACTGCTGCCAAAGTCGTGGTCTTAAATTTAATGCAAAAAATGCATTATCATTCCCTTCAGCAACTGGGATGTTCCTGCAAACTACCACATCAATAGCAATACCCTAAGCACACAGTCAGTGGTGAGAGTTCTCAGCATATAGGTTGACAGCAACCTTAACTTCGATCACCATGTCTCCACAGTGGTAAGAAGGGTATTTTATATTGCTAATCACATAAGTAAGGGCATTGCCTCCAGGAAAAAAACAGGTTATAATCCCCCTGTACTCCTCCCTCATCAGGCCAATAATAGAGTACAAGACTTCCTTTGGTATATTCCTTTCCAAAGACCTGCAGCAACTGAAGAGACCACAAAGGTTCCTTACAAAAAAAATTCAGGGTATTCAAAGATCTGTCTTTTGTGAACAGACTGAAATCATTGTCAGTTTACTCTGTGTCACACAGACTGCTCAGAGATGACCTGTGCCTTGCATACAGAGCAATCTCTGACCCAGTTTTAATGGAAATGCCGCACACTCGCAAGTCAAATGGCACACAGATCACTCACTCAAATGACAATAGCCTGGTATGTGACATCAACAGAACTTGCTGGAAAGACAGATTTGTCTCACAGAGGTTGCCCCACCTTTGGAACAAGCTTCCTATTCATGATAAACAAAGCCCCTCATTAGCCCCATTTAAGTGTAATTTGGACGATTAGATGGGTAACCAGAAATTCACCGCTGGGGTTCCACCTGTGCCCCTCTTGGACAGGGGCAATATGTGCTGATTTTAGTGTCTGCTTTAACCATACACCCTTGGGAACATGGGTTGAACTTGGCTAGGCTTATAAAGGCTCATTGGTCGTTAGCCTAGTAACCTCCTATGATCCTATGATCTTGTGCTCTTTGATTTAATTCAGTGATATAAACATCACTATTCTCCTGAAGACCCTGACTCCCTATAAAACATACAGTGTCTTACACGTGATATGTTTCTCTTTAGCTTATAGTATACCTGTAATTTACTTCTTAATACTACAAGTTTGTCTTTCTTCTTGTTAGAGAATGAAAAAGTATTAAATACATTGACGGCTTCCTCACCCATGGTAAAAATAAACAAAGTACTTTGGATTCCTTCTGGTTTGTCTACAGAGTCACTTACACTGTGATACAAGTCAAAACAATGAATCCAGAACATCTATATTTCAGAGAGGCTTCCTTGCAATGTCAGAGTTAGCGGTGGTTGCAGGATCATCATCTCAAGCTAAAAACTTAAAAAACAAAGTGAAACTAACAATAGTGGTTCTGTGGAGTGCAAACAATTTGAAAGCAAATTTGGAATGACTGTGCTGTAAAAACAAACAATGAAAAACAAAACAAATGGCAGAGTAAGTATAGTGGATGGCTTTCTTGTACAAATCTTGTGCAGTCTTACCGTTGGCATGATGAGGCATGATCAGTACACAAACATCAGCAAAAGTCCAGCAAGAACAAACATAAACACTACAGACTGGAATTATTGATCCAAACAAATTCAAATCTGCAGAGAAATATGAGGCTACTAAGGCATTGCAGGATATCACGTGGAGCACACCACAGGAGATATCCTTTATCGGTTTTCATTTCATATCTTTACTCCAGACTGAAGACTCAGTCATGGTCACATGACTCATACCTCATACTTACTCATTAAATAAAAAAGTAGTCACATATATTGTATGTCGCAGTAACTTCCACTATATGGAAAGCCAGATGAGAAATGTTTATGCTTATTAAGTCCATTCAGTTGTGCAGTTAGTGCCTCAGCAGCTGTAGCAATCAACCTCAAAGGACTACTATGGCCAGATGCTGTAAAAAATACTCTTTTAATCTTACATTAATTTTCTGTGTAGTACTAATGCCCCTATATTGTAACCAGTTATTAATTTTTTAATTTGTTGTATCCCGAAAATGGCTTGAAGGGGATATCACAGTACACCAGTTATTGCACCATGCTTTCTGATCAATAATGGGATATAGGAGCATACAAAAATATTCTAACCTTGATTATAGCTGTTATTCCCAGCTCTTGCCTCCTCTCTCCCACTTTTCTAAGATATAAGGAAAAAGTCAGAAAGAATAAATTGGCCAAAATAGGATGGGGTTTGATGATCATTGAGAGGAGTAAGAGCCAAAAAGTTATGCTTAAAAAACTCTGATTTGCTTTCTTTGCCAGTTTTTAAATATAATATATTATGCCCCTGCTTTTTAGAGTTTATGTGCATCTAAGAATAAGTTAGATGCAGACACCTCTCTTCAGTCACCCAGTCTGTCAATGGCATCATGTTTCTTGGTATTCCAGCCCAAGCTGCTCTCTGGCAATACACGGTGAAAGGTATGAATCCCTAAAGACTCAATAAGCTTACAGCCTCTGGGGGAAGTAAAAAAGGCAGCTGCAAAAGGCGTTATACAAAAAGAGCTGTAAATCCCCAGAAAGTTTATGACCTTAGTGTAGGGGAGAAGGAATGCATATAAGAAATTTGCTATATGGGCTTTTTTTCCTGGTCCAAAAACATTAAAATATGATTTAATATGATGTAAGAGCCAGGAGACAAATTCCTAATGAAAGCATCATGAGATTTCTTCCAAATCAAGCATATTGTGCACTGAGGAAGGAGAACATCATAGACATGCCACAGAATGGGGGAAATGGAAAATAGCTACATGACTGCCGAATCATACACCAATGCACTGTACGAACATGTACATAAATACATGGAATTAGCCATACCCAACAGAACCAAGACGCTCTCCTCTAAAATAAGAAAGCCAATCTGGTGGTCCCCTACCATTAATAAACTCTACAACAGAAGGAAGAAACTGTTACAGAAAAAGGTGAAATCCCAAAACTGGAAAAATTCTCTTATTAGCCTCAACAAAAAGTTGAGATCCCTCATCAAATCCTCTAAAGCTAGCTATGAAGGTAGAATTGCGTCAGACACTAAAAACAATCATAAAACCTTCTATAGTTATATCAAGACCCTCCACAGCAATACCCAGATTTGCTCTGAGCTACTGCACAATGGTACCTCCTATACTAAGCCAACAGATATTGCCAACATACTGGCCGACAGATTCAGTGCCAACCTTACCCCTCCCTTCCCCCTAAAGGACCAATCACAATACCAAAAGAATGCCAGGCACCCAGCATTACTGCAGCACAGGTTAAAGCTGCATTATTTAAGGCTAAGAATACAGCTTCCATGGGACCCGATAATATCCCTGGCTGTGTTCTACATGAACTACAAAGCGAACTGGCACCACATCTGTGTGCCCTGTTCAGTCACAGCCTCACCTCAGGCTTTGTCCCTATCAAATGGTGCACTGTTACAGGCATCCCTCTCCATAAAGGGGGAATAATTACAGACCCTGGGAATTATCGCCCCATTAGTCTGATGAGTCTGATATGTAAAGCTATGGAGCACATCATCGTGGACCTGATTAACAAAGATATAGGAACTCTCCAAACTCTAGACCCCACACAATTTGGCTTTGTGAAAGGGAGATAATGCCTGCTCAACCTGGTTGACTTCTTTGAGTCAGTCACCAGGGCTGTGGATGAAGGTAAGGCAGTGCATACAGCCTACCTCAATCTGGCCAAGGCCTTTGATACCATTCCTCACTCAGGAATTATTAATAAACTCACCAAACTAGGCATCAACTCCTATATCACTAGGTGTTTTGCAAACTGGCTCACAGATTGAACACACAGTGTGAAAGTAGTAGACTCCAAGTCAGACTGACAGCTAGTCATGAGTGGAGTCCCACAGGGATTGGTCCTGGGTCCTCTCCTGTTCGGCATCTACTTCTCAGAGGTCCAGGCCAACACAAAGGGACTCTGGCTGACCAAGTTCACAGACAACTGCAAGCTGGGATCCATTATTAGCTCCCCAAGTGATGCACACATCCTACAGAAAGGCCTCACTGAGACCAATGACTGGTGTTGAAACCATGGCCTTACGCTTAATGCCAACAAAATGTGTAATCATTCGCTTTGTTAAAAATTCAGTTCCCACTAATTACCACATCAGTGGGAGCCCACTGAACACTAAAGGCATTATAAGAGATCTGGGGACGCAGGTTGACAGCAACCTCTCCTTCGACCACCACATTGCCACTCTGATCAGAAAGTCCTTCTATGTGGTACGTCTCATTACCAAGGGTTTTTCATCCAGGAAGAAAGAGGTCATTGTCTCTCTCTACTCTTCCCTCATTAGACCAATCAATGAGTATAATGCCCCATTTGGCATGTACATCATTAGACACCTGCAACAGCTGGAGAGGCCACAGAAGTACCTAATGAAAAGGATCCTAGGCATTAAACACTTGTCCTATATGGACAAACTCAAAAAACTCCAACTATTCTCTGTCTCATATCACCTACTTAGAGGCTTAACTTACAAAGCTATGTCTGACCCAGCTCTGTTAGAAATGCTACATCCAAAGAAATCCCAAACCCTCCGTACCACATGCTCCAGAGACCTCAACTTCATTACCACAATCAACAGAACGTGCTGGAGGGACAGGTTCATAACCCAGAGACAGCCATGCTCTGCAATAGACTTACCATACATGTCAAGCAGAGCACCTCACTGTCCCTCTTCAAGAGAAATCTTGATGAGTGGATGGGAAATAGAAAGCTCAACCTGGGGATCACTCCAGTGGCTGTACTTGATAGAGGGACTGGGAACTAACGTCGGGCGGCATGATGCAAGGGCACTTCCATGGGCTAGGCTTGTAAAGGCTCCAGGGCCATTAGCCTAGTACACACTTATGAAACTATGAAGCTATAATGCTTTACTTAAATGTAGCAGTGTGAGAATCATTTTATAGGGTGGAAATGCATTTTGGGGAGATGAATTGTACTTAGGTTGTAGTCGTCTTTTAGGAACCTGGAAATAATTTGATGATGCTGAGTCAAGTTCCAACCCTGACTATGTCCCAGCTGACGTTGGTTTGACTAGTGGCTTGAATATTATATGTAATGACTGGATAATAATGGGAGTGAGTGGATGACACCAGCTCACCCAACTTGGGGGAAAGAGTTGGCAAAGTTTCACTATAGGACATCATTCTGTGGAAAATCCTAGAAGAACAGTTTCCTCAATAAGAATGTCAGAAGAGCACAGTCCACCAAAGACTGTACAAAAATCCAGCATAATGCAAAAGGTGTTTAGAAGCATGTATCTATGCTGACACAGCATAAAGGGCATTGTATCACTCTGTCTAGCCAATGGGGTGTTGTTAGGAGCATATTAACAATCTCCTACCCCTGCTGGATCACTGCAAGCATTATCCAGAAATTTTGGAGTTTGTCACAGTGCTTTTTCCAGTTTCCTGTTTGAACCTAGCACATGTTGTAAAACTGTCAGCGTTGTAATTCACTCATAGACAAATGCCACAAGAGATGTTCCTATTGTTGGTAACAACCAAAGGCACACACCGAGCAAAGGTTTTGGTGTCATGGACAGGTGCATTGCCTAATGGCTCTGGAAATGGAGCAATGGAGAAAATCGGCCATAAAGTGAAAAAAATACATTAAATACCAATTAATCAGATATGTAAAAAAATAGTTATTCATGCACACATATAACCAAGCTGCTGATAATTAGCTTGGGACCATTTTTGTGTTGATAACTTGACAATGAAGCAGTGGAGAGTGAAAGAACACAACTGTGTGATGGGAAGAGAGAAGGCTCCTGGTGGCCTAAGAAAGTATTATCAAATGACCAGTCTTAATGCCCGCATATAGTATAGTTCTACTGGTACTGAAGGCAGACCAGTTCTGATCAGCAACAGAATAATATGGGAATAGATAGATAGATAGATAGATAGATAGATAGATAGATAGATAGATAGATAGATAGATAGAGAGATAGATTAGGCAGATAGATCAACAGATAGGTTCAGTCCTGGCACTTCCATGTGGTTAGTGAATTAGGAATAGAGAAAAAGTAATTGAGAAATCCCACATTTTTTACAAAATCACATTCAAAAGCCTTTAATCTGCCATTTTATCTAATGACTGAAAGCAGACTTCATAGCAAGTAAGAATGAGGCTATTAAGGGATGTAAAATCTTCTTATTTAAATAAAAAGTGAGGCACACAAATAAGGCAAATCAAAATTTGAATAGTGGACAATGACCAACAAAAGTGGTGCCTAAGGGTAAATGAAAATTGATATTGGTCCGTCTTTGATCAGTGCCCTATCCTTTTAAACAAATGTATATAAAATTAAAAAATGCAATAAAATAATGTGAGTGGTACAATGCAGTGGCAGTGACACAACAATTTTGAGAGATTCTAAAGTGCGCATTTTTTTATTATTAAGCATCATTCTGTTGTAGGACAGATTGCTCAGATTTAGGGTAAGCTTGTAATGAATTAATGACTTTTCTCTTAATCCAAAGGAACATCCAAGGAGTCCACCTCAACCATACCTTTCAACCTCTTAGCCCAAGAAATCTAGACAAAGCCTACCAAAATGGGGGGTACAAGTACCCAAAAATAGGGACAGATTTTAAGTATTGCTCTTATAATCTTAGAAAGTTGCTAGAATAATAGAGTGTGTATTAAAATGGATTTTCTAAAGGATATGAAGTCTGAAACTCAAATGTACATTATTTACTAATTTCATTTCTCAGATCAAGCCAGAAAACCAAAAATTTTATAAGGAACAAACTGAAATTTTGAGGCAAAAATCTGGACATTCTTTGAAAATCTGGGCAATTGAGAGGTATGACCACAACAGCTTAGAGAACTTCAAAAAGGAGAAGTTAGTATAACACAATTGGTTCTGGAAAGGTGCAGTACTCTTCTAGCTGTATCACTTCACAGTTTTTATGCTGCTCTGGAACAGACTGAATCCTCTATGAAAGATTAACACTGGTGAGTAAAATAAGCATGTGTGAACAAAGGAGCAGAACAGAAGAGAAATGAGCACAGACATAAGAATAGACAGCAAACTCAGAAGGCTGATTGTGAGATGAGGTTGATGATATGCTTAGGAGGTACTGGTTTCTGTTTCCTGGCCCTGGGAGGTGTAGCAGGGTTATTTCTTTCCCTTTCTCAACTGTCTTTATTGTAGGATTAGCTGAACAGTTGTTTTGTGTACCTAGTACAGCTTCTACTATGAGTAATTAAAAGAAAATCAGATGGAAATGTGTTGCTTGATCACAAACCAATCAAAACAGAGCCATAATATGAAAACTAATGGCAGACATTAAAACATTTTTTTGCAGGATGGCCAGTCTTCCTCGTCCCCCCACCCCATTCATATATACCAGAATCCATTGTCATAACACTGGGGAAGGGAGAAACTCAAACAACAGTCCTCAGCAGTCCTGAGTAGTCAGTGCTTTTGTTGTAACAAGATGGAACATATGATGTTCAAGAAAACACTCAACAAGACAACACACAACAGCCTTGCTGTACTATATAAAATGTTTTGCATGCCTTTGCTCTGAGCAGAATAGATTCATAAGTTTTTACTAAGTGCATGGCCAAAGGAGATCATCCAGAAGCTTACCAACATCACCTAATACTGATGAAAAACTTACAATGCCTCTCATTAAGCAGACTTTCATTATATACCCCTGATGAAAATTTGTGATCACCCAAACAGACTGGTTTTAAAGATTGCTAAGGAAGTACTCTGCTTGATAAGTAAAGACAGCCTTTTCTAGAAACAGGGAATGATTGCAGTGGCTGTCACATCATCTGCGTTGTTCAGGGAGTAGAAGTGTTGGTCTCTAAAATGGGTACTTGCTTTACTACTAGATCTGTTAAGGTGAAGAAATTCATAGGTAGTTCCTAGGAATGTAATCAAGGAGACAATTGAGGACCCTAGTCCAGTTTCTCAATTGCCCTAGAGCACTGTCTGGTTAAGTTACTTGGTCATGGTCACAGAGTTGGCAAATGGAGACTGACAGAATCAAACCCTGTACTACAGGAAATGGATAATTAATGCTTCATAGATTAAATCCACTGTGCAAACTGCCAGATAGCTGGGGTTTTCATATCATGGAATGTTAAGCATAGAGTATCCGTTAGGAGTTTTGTGTGTAGAGTAGAGGGACAAAGCCTTTAATTAATCAGAGTAGCAAGGGGTACTGACACCTGAGATGTTTTTGGTGAGGAAACATTGAGGTTCCTCAACCTGGTCTGGGTGTTTAGCAAGATACTTTCATACATGTTTATTACATTCAATAATGGGTCTGATAACGGTTGAATACATTTGGAATGTAACTTCTTTAGATGTTGAGGACAATATTGTGAAATATTTTCATTTTTTGGACAACATACTGAAAGTATGGAAAGGTACCCAGGATGATATTCCTAAGGTCATGGAATTTTTTAATAATTCAACTAAGTTTCTTAGTTTCACACATGAATTCAACACGGAGGAGATACACTACGTAGATGTTGCTATTTCAAAAGACTATTTAAATGAAAAATATGTGTTGAGAATTTATAGAAAGGCTTGTTTTTCCAACTCATATTTACATTACAACAGTAACCACCCTCCATTACAAAGAAGAATATTATAAAAGGACAAATGGTTAGGGTGGCTAGGATGACATCTAACTACACTGATTTCATTAACGAAATGGAATATGTGCACAAACTATTTTTGGAGAGAGGTTACCCCAATTCTCTAATTAATTCTCTTAATGAGGAGGTGATTAAGGGGTAGGGGACAAGATTCGTACCCCTATTGAACTCAGAGTGCAATACAGAGAATATTGTTTCAAACAACACTGGTGAGGGTAACAATGGGGGGACCTATGCAAAGAAGGATGCTACTCCATTTTTAGTTATGACATACAACTCTGACACTAACCTGATAAGAAGGGCTATTGACAAGACATGGGATATGTTTAAGAGTATGCCTAATAGGTTAGAAGTATTTGATAGGCACTTGTGTTATAGTTTTAGAAGGGGTCTTAACCTTAAAAATATCTTTGAGAAGACTAGACAGGAGAACAACGAAGAAATGAACAACAAAAAGGGAATTTTCCATTGCGGAAGATGTTCCCAATGTACATTTGTAGCTAACAAAGGTGATTTATCATTACCTACTATCCCAATAATTCTTAAGAGCAAACAACACTATACTTGTTATACAAAAGGGATTGTATATTTAGCCTACTGTACCTTCTGTTGGGCCTATTATTTAGGGAAGACAGAAAGAAACTTACGTCAGAGGATTTATGAACATATGTATGATGTCAACAGGAAAAGGATACAAATGCACTTTACAGACACACCCTGTTATGCACGGAAGTCAACTTTAAATTTTGGATTTTGGAAATGCTACCTAGGGATAGTAGAGGGGGAGATTGGGAAAATAAGTTGTGTTTTAGAGAGTTAATTTGCCAATTGCGCTTGGACTCAAACACCTCCCCTGGGATGAATGATCATGTATCACTTTTACCAGCCCTAAGACTAAGAGCTAATAAAGTAAAACAACCAAAGAATCAAACAAATATTAAAAACTGAGAACTTGAACAATTTTTAGCTTTTAGTCATTAGTTTGTTATTTATAATATGGAACATGATGTACTAGTTATTTATATTATATATATTATATTTTGTATTTCATTTAGTAATATGTAGTACACAGGTATTAAATGCAGTATTTATTATTATACATGTATTATTATAGGTTTTATATTTCAATATTATACACATCTACTTTTAACATATTTATTTATTTAATATATTTATTTACATGACAATTACATTTATATGCGTAGATAGTGTTATTACGAGACATTACTATTGCATTACTACATACAAGATTTAGTTAGAATTACGACTATTAAAACTCTATGAATTTAGAGAGAGAGATGTACATTTTCATATATACAGTTGTGTTATTTTATGTTATGTTTTACAATGGTACCAATTTTATATTTATATTTATTTATATTTTATGACATATACATTATTGTAACATCTTGTACTGTATCTTTAATATAAAACACAGTGATTACTGAATTAATGATTTAATTGGAATGAATTGAACCTTAATTAAGTATAAATATGTCCGCATATTAGAATTCACTATTCTGATGAAGTTTCCAGAGTGGAAATGAAAGCGCTTAATCAACCTGTTTTGTTTTAAGATTTAATAAACTGTTTTACTATTATCCGGTCGTTGACTGATCAGTTTGGTGCTTTACTGCTACTATGGACTGTTTTTGTGGGACTGCCTTTATGGGATCCTGTTAAGCGGAGGAAATTTTGTGTTACTGGTCTCCTTTCTTCTCCGTTTATCCATTTTGTTTGGTGTTAGCCTTGCTAATAATACTAGTGAGACTGATAGTGGGAAGTGGCAGGAGTGCACCTACCAGTGGGAAGTGGCAGGCGTGCACTGACCAGTTCATAAGGAATGTCAATACAAGGAACAGTTGCTGACATTAGTTTTCACTTAACATCTGTTCTAGATAACAGTGAAGAAACCTAATCTTAAAGGGCTACTCCCAGCTTTTATGTGCGAGTACTTTCAGTCTTTATATTTTTAGAGCGCTCCTTTCAAATAGTGTACAGCTTCTTCCTAATGGGCCTTAGTATAAATCCTAACACATTATGATACATTATGGCATGTACTCCTGTGATCTTCAGAAACAAACTACATCATCTCATCACGATAAAACAATATTATTGTATAAGTGAATGTGTGGCATCTGACAGGAGATTCATTTTTATACACTAGTTATAAAAAATGAGAATCTTGTTTTGCTCTCTGGCTTGTCTTATCACATGATGTAAACCACTGCCTTCAGCTACATATTCCTGACCTCTATTGCTCTCCCTAGGAATTTGATTTTTTCCTTTAGTGTGTGGCAGGCTACCTTTATTCCCGATGCCACACATGGCCTCACTGTCACTCTGTTTCAACTGCAGTGCAGCCCATCTAACTTCCTACAAAGGATGCTTTATGCTCTTACTGTATTGACCCCTACTCAGTTCTAATGTATGTGCACTTCACACTCTTAAGTTTTGTCGCACATTCAAACGTTGCTATGTTATTCATTACCTGATAAACTTTCCACTGCATGCACCCAGCCATTGTGCATGCAAATCCCCTTTGAGCCAGCTTAAGGTAATTATTGTGTTACAAGGTTCATTTACTGCAGTCCATTGCACTGTCTTAACATGAACTGTTTACTTTATACTCTTAATACCCCTGTCCATGAACAATGCATTTTTTGATTTATTTCTAAACTGACACCAATTGGCTACAGTATCAAGTTGTGAGATTGGCGACTGTTTCCCAAGAGCCCACAGCTGCAACTTTGTTTGAGCTGTTGCTTTCTAGGTTAAAGGCTGCTGTCATCTTAAAGAGATTCAGGTTTCCCTGAGCTGTTAGGTCGATGAATTTGTCTGATGTGTCTTCTGCCAACTTTACACCAGATCATGGCTAAAAACAATCCCAGAACCAGGTCATTTACCCAGTTAAAAACTAATAAATAAATCTCACAAGGTTTTTAGGTAAAACACAGAAAAATATATATTGTAGTATAGATTTGCTTAACTCCAGTGTAATATATGCATGCTACAGCTTAACAAAATGTAAACACACTGAGTCTTAAAAATGGCACGTATGACAGAATCTATATCATAGAAAAACTTCCATTTCTGACAAATCACTATTACTAGTAAGAATCAGAACATCATATGGGTCTATAGGTACCCATTATTGGAGTACAGAGTTCATACTCAGTATATATCAAGTTTTTTTAAAAAAAGTTTTTCAAAACATATAGCATCTACTAAACTGCATAGTAATTACTAATACATTCTTCAAAAGCCTTTTATTTTTAAGTATCTTGTTCTAAGAAACAGTAGTTTTCTTGATTAGAGACTACTGTTATTTTAAGGAGTTCAGATTTTCAAGCATTTTCAGATTTTTCAGACTTTTAATGTCCCTTAGTTGGAGAACTCAAAAGAAGCCTTATTTGTTTATTTAAAGACTAAATGTGTACTGATTGCAACTGATACCTTTTCATACATACCATTTGAATTCTGAACTTTCCCAAGTAGCATTTAAATAATATGGAGAAAGACAATTGCACACAAGTTAAGCAGTAACAGTTGTGCAGCATATAACCATCACAGTACATTTAAAACAATCTTTAGACAATAAGGAAGCATATTTAAAATGAATATTGACAATATGTATCATGAAAATTATCTGACAGAATTCTATTATGCCATCATATGCTTTAGATTTTCATGCCTCTAATACTCATGTAAATTTGACAGACAGTCACAAAAAAACAGCTAAACTGTGAATATGTAACTATCATTAGCAGAACTGTGCCTCTTCATTGAATGATTTAATATTTTTCTCAACTTTTTTTTGCTAATCATATGTGATAACACCATCCTATCTATTTCATTTCATTGTACTTGACATTGTTATCTGTTTTTTGTTTTTTTGGTCTGATATGTTTGTTCTTGGTATTGAACTCAATGGAAATGTTATTTAAGAAATGTCAATAAAGAGGTTGTTAAAAAAAATTAAAAAAAAAGAACTGTGCCTCTTCAGTCAGAGCTACACATTTGTTATGGCATTCTAATAAAACAAATCCAAATGCTATGTTTCAAACCAAGTATGCTATAAGGTGATAGTCTTAAGAAATGTCCAGTATGATAAAAAGACTGTTTTTATCGCCAAGTAAAAAGTTGTAAACTACAATCCCAACATTTAAATAGACTTCGGACTGCATTTCTGAGACATGTAGACAGAATGCATATCCAATGTCATCTTGCTGGTGCCATGAAATAAGAAATAGCTCAAGGTTAGCATGCCACCGATTTAAATTTAGGGCATTCCACAGTTCAGCGGACGTGGCCTCTGAAAAGCAATATGTGAACTATATATTGCATGTTTCTTATACATAAATGTATGCCTCTAAATTCTCATGCATGCGTGTGTGTGTGTGTGTGTGTGTGTGTGTGTGTGTGTGTGTGTGTGTGTGTGTGTGTGTGTGTGTGTGTGTGTGTGTGTGTGTTGGGGTGGGGAAAGCATTAGCAATGCAGAATAATATTCATGAATTTTTCTTAAATAAATATTAGAATGACATGCGTTACCAATATATTTTCCATGACATATACCGTGCATTTCTAAATGGGGGTACAATACTGTGTCATCATCATACTGAGTACTTTCTTCATTTTTTCCAGTTTCTTCATTTTTAAGAGTTTGATTACAATTTTGAACCATTTCATTTTTATAACATTACAAATAGAAAAATGATATTATTAAGTACACATACTCAAGAAGCAAGGAAAACAGAAAAGAAGTTGTAGAAAAAATATTTCAATGAAAATGCACAAAATATAAACATGGTTCTATTTTCACTGAGGTACAAAGTCCTACACATTCTTCTCAAGAGGGTTTAATTTATAGAGCCTCAAATGCCATAATGCTGAGTTACCAAAACATCGAAAGCCAATGCCCAAAACACAGAAGGCCAAAACATTAAACTGCAAGTGTTTTGAAGCAAGCCCCCCCACCACCACCACCACCGACTGGGGTCAAGTCCCTCATATGCCAGAAGGAATCACAGCTAGCATGTTCTTAAAAATTGCACTGGTAGTAATTTCTTATGGAAAACAGTGATCAGCATTGTGCTCCTTGGTGTCTTGTGCTTCACGCAAATGACATTCGAGAAATCTAATCTCAGCCAGCTGTTGAGATATATCTTCCATATTATACTTCTTAACAATAAATCTAACTTTAACTTTAATCTTAACCTGCACCTACAAACCCTCAGTCTTAAATCTAACCCCAACCAAGACCTTAGCTTTTACCTGTTACCAAATTGTACACGTACAAGACAAACTCATTCAGATAACTGGTGTTTCCGCTCCTGCCAACAAAATCACTACTTTTGTGAATATTTTTCAGGCTGTGTGTGTCATTTGGAAAAACAGTATACATGTTTGTGAAACCCTGTGCTACTGATATGTTAGTCTCATCACCTGGGCTCATTCACCTGCCAAAATTCCAGTGAGGTGTTAATAGTGTTAGCAGGTTTTTAAACTGGATGGCACAATGCAAAAAGTAGTTTGACAGAAGGATACTTAAATGATTGCCATGAAAACTTCATGCAAAAATTCCATTCAGTTAAAAAAATTATAACTCCACATAGCACTCAATTAGTTAAAATGGTTAAAGGAACTAGTTACATTAAAATGTACTACAAAGCCTGCACTGATGGTGCAGATTGATAAAGTTGTAATTACAGTCCCAGTGACTTGGAATGGCTCGGGCACTTGTCAGTGAGGGGTGCTCACACTTGGACGTACATGCTTATGAGCTGATTTCCCAAGTGGAGACCAGGAAAACAATCATGTGGTGTCTTCTGTGATTGGGCGGGGCCAGGGCCAGTGTTAGCATTTTGGGGGCCCCCAGCAAATGTTAAGTTTAGGGGCCCCCTAAGAACTTCCATCAAAGTATCACCCTGTCACTGCTACCCCTCTAAAGCAGCCTTTAGTTCATCCTGTAAACTTTTAGATGTAGTATGTATAGACTGACATGTGGCTACAATGCTCTTAAACTGCAACAGGCCTATGTACCACACTCTGTTTGCCTATCTCACAGAGGGACTTTCACCGTTACTGGCATTTTAGTTACAACAATGATACACTGTAGCAACTCTATGTATAGGACTGGACTTGGGTGAAATGCTGTTTATATGCTCTAAAGTATATTTTAATTTTTTTTACATCATCTTTTCATCTAATGATGGCTTCTGCAGAAATTATGATTAAAGAAAGAAATTTAGTGTTGCTGTTCAGCTTAAGTTTTTCTTGCATTCTTTCAGCACACTTTTCCTGACCAAGACAGCACAGTAATAACCACTTAGGAAATAACCCAAATAAGCCAGGGCCCAAGAAGTCATAGGGCTATAGGTGTTCTGGAATGCATTTCAGAGTATGTGCCCAACCTTTTAATCCAATGGTGTCCTAAACAAAAACCATGAGTAAAAAAATAATGCGTCTCTTTTTTTTTTTTTTTTTCTTTCAAGGAAGACATAAGTTGTGCCCAAGGCTTAATATTCAAAGATGACAAAATAGTAGCTGACAACAAACCAACAGGTCATTTGTTGTCTGGATATAGAGGTCCAATCTGGGAATACAGCCTGCCTCCCTAACTCCCCCAGAAAAGACAGTCACTGCCTATGCATCCCTTTGGTGTTAGACTGGGATGAAAACAGAGGTTCCAACTGCCACAGTCATGTGTTTCAAATGAATGGTGGCATACATATACACAGCATGCTTTCTCACTCCTCAACCCTAACCATCAAAGTCAGCTACCTGTATACATCTGATATGAAATTGAAAAAATAATGATTCCAGCAATGTATTCTACTTTGTTGCTCCTAGAAAGTACACTGCCCCTGCACAAGGTAAAATAAACTTCTTTGTACATCTCTGAGGTCTGTGAGAAAAGTAAAAGAAACAATGACCCCACTGCCCTCAGCCCAAACAAAAGCTGTAACGACCTCATGTTCACAAAATTAAAGAAGTAATCACACACCCCCATAACCTATATCAGCTTTCTGTACACACACATCTGAACAGGGCTGGTTTTAAGATGGGTGCAGTTGACAGCAGAGGGCATTATCAGCTTTATCCTAACAGGATCAGCCCTGTTCAGGCTAAAGAGCATAATCAGAAAATTAAGACATTTTTTTCTCACTTTTCCCCAAACTGCAACAGCTTTTGTGGGGTCTTGACACAGTAAAAGATGATTAAGGGAGCCCCTGTATCAATTTATACAGTCTGGGGAGTTGGGGTCACCAGACTCCTTGAATCATAGAATCATAGGAGGTTACTAGGCTATTGGCCCTGAAGCCAAGAGTTTAGCCCATGTTTAGACAAATCAGCACCTGATGCTCCTGTCCAGCAGGGACACAGGTAGAATCCCAGGGGTATATTTTCTGTTTCCCATCAACTGAATAGAGGGATAGGCTTTTAGCCTATCTGTGTATGGTAGATGTTTGAGGCCCTGGATTCTCCTGGTGAGGAACCTCTGTTGTCTGTCCATATGCTGCATGTGCTTTACAAGGTTCATGCCAAAAGGGGCATTGTACTCAATAATGGGCCTTATAAGGGAAGAATACAGGTATTTTATGATGTCCTTGTCCATGGATGAGATACCCTTACTTATGAGGTGGGCTATGTATAAGGTTTTCCATACAACAGAAGCAACATGGTGGTCAAAAGTCAGGTTGCTATCCACCTGGGTGCCCAGATCCCTCACAACTGATTGCGTACTTAAGACGTTGTTATTAATATAATTTGTGGGGATGTCACATGGTGATGATGATGCATTTTTTGGCATTCAGCTTGAGGCCATGTTTCTGGCACCAGTCATTTGTCTTTGTGAGACCCTCTTGGAGGATGTCCACATCACTAGGGTAATTGATGACAGCACCCAGCTTGCAGTCATCTGCAAACTTGGTCAGCCATAGCCTACTGATTTTGGCCTGCACCTCAGAAAAGTATATCCCAAATAACAGAGGCCCCAAGACCGAACCCTGGGGTACACCACTTGTTACGCGTCTACTGCTTGAGGTGGGTTCCCCTATTTTGACTAGGTGGGTTCTATCAGTGAACCAGTTTGCTACCCATCTGGTAACATATGGATTGATGCTTAGTTGAGAGAGTTTATCTATTATGCCAGAGTGGGGAATAGTGTCAAAGGCTTTGGCCAGGTCAAGGTAGGCCATATGCACCGTCTTCCACTCATCCATGGCTTTGGTGACTGCCTCAAAGAAGTCAACCAAATTTAGCAGACATGACCTCCCCTTGATGAAGCCAAACTGTGTGGGATCAAGTGTTTGGAGGCTGCCGATGTCCTTGTTTAATGAGGTCCATGATAATCCATTCCATGGCCTTGCAGATCAGGCTAGTTAAGTGGATGGGTCTATAGTTTCCCAGATCGGTGGACACTCCACCTTTGTGCAAAGGGATGACAGTGGCTGTCCTCCACTCAGCTGGGATGTTCATGCAGGATGCAGCCTGGGATGTTATAGGGACCCATGGAGGCTGTATTTTTTGCCTTTGAGAGAGCAGTGATGACCTGTTCCCTAGACATAAGGGGAAGGGGCAGGTATTGGGGGTGTCCTGATTTACTGATGGGGGGACAGAGGGGTAAAGTTTTCACTGAATCTGTCAGCCAGCAAGTTTGCTATATCTATGGCATTTGTACATGTGGTACCCTTGAATACCCTTTCTGAACCAGATCTTGTTGCCTCCTTTGAGGTTGCAGACATATGTGAAGAAGGCCTTATTATTGTCTCTAGTAGATGTGGCCAATTTGGACTAGAAGTTTGCTTTTGAGGATTTCACTAGTGCTCTTATTTGCTTGTACAGGCTAAGGAGACATTGCTTTCCATTGGGCACCTGCTCCTTCTTGGTCTTGGACAGCAATTTTTTCCTTTTGTTAAAGAGATTATTTATTGCAGATGTCCACCAGACAGGTTTCCTCTTCTTTGGAGAGGATGACTTAGTCCTGTTGGGTATTCCTGATTCCATGCATCTATATATCTATATAAATGCTCATACAGTTCTTTGGTGTAGTTTTGGATATTGGTGCCAGTTCCTACGGGGGGGGGGGGGGCTGTGAAGCTGTTTATACCATCCCTCAGGAGGTTGTAATCAGCTTGGGAGAAGTTTTTATGTCTAATCTTAGCTAGAGGGGGGTTGACGGAGATGATAACTTTGAATGTGACCGCTTTATAGTTGGATCTTACCAGGGAGGATGATACTATAGGGATGCTGCAGTGGTTACTAATGTTGGTTAATACCAAGTCCAAGATATTATCACCTCTTGTGGGGGTATCAACTAGCTGTTCCAAGGCATTTGCATTGACAAAATCAAGGAATCTCTGGGCATTTCTGTTCTGACATGAGTAGTTCTTCTGATTTATGTTTGGGAAGTTAAAGTCACCCAGGATCAGGGTAAAGAGTTGAATCTTGATAGATTGGAATAGGTCCAAATAGGCAGATTAGGCATCTTGAGTCAGATTTGGGGGCCAGTAGCTAGCTATGATTTGAACAGGGGTCTTGTCAATGGTTAACTGCACCTGGAGAGTCTCCTGTGCATCATTCTGTTTGACCAGCCTGGAGGTGCGTATGTCTTTAATGTATATTGAAACTCCACCTCCTTTGGCTTTACTGCCCACAGTTTGGGGTCTGAATGTATGATAGGATGAGTAATCAGGTAAGGCTGGGGTGCTCTCCATAGGTTTGAACCAGGTTTCTGTAACTGCACAGATGTTATCATTTTCCAGGGTTAGAAATGCTTGCAATGAGTCCGGTTTCATGTTTAGACTCCTAGGGTTTAGCAGCATGACCTTTAATTTGCATTTTGTTGAACTTTTTATGTTGGTAGTTTTAACCTCATCACTTTTTCCTAAAAAAGGCACTATAGGGGAGGCAAGAGCCTTTGCCAGAAGCCTGCAGCCCAGGTGAGACAGATGCAGGCCATCTCTGGCAAAGCATTGTGGTCTGTCGATCATATCTTCCCAGGCTGTCAGGTACTGGATCCCCTGGAATGACTGAAGTGCCTGAATGTTCTGTGATATATTGTATGCATTACTTTTGAAATATAATTACTTGTTAGCTACATTTTTTACTGGTACTCAGAATAATAATTTATGTGTCCTGGTATTATTGCATGTATGCAGAGATAAAAATCAGTGATCTTTTTTTACAAACACACAAAGCCATAGCAAAGTCTGCGGTAGTGGTGCTGCGGTAGCATTGTCGCCTCACAGCAAGACGTTGTCTGTCACATTTGATTCTCAGCTAGAGCGTCCTCTGTGTGGAGGCATGCGTGAATGGGCATGCCTTCACTGAAGGTTGTGCGTCAGGGCTGGTAACTCGGCACGTAAAAATCCACTACCAAACATTAGCGGACCGGAGTTCCGCTGTGGCAACCCCTAACCGGGATAAGCCAAAAGACACAACAACAACAAAGCCATAGCAATACTAGTTTTGCACTTATTTCAACAAATAGCAATACATTGTGCAACACTAGTACTGCCACACCAGATCACTGAATGCTGTTTATCAATCGTCAAACAACAGCAGGGGTAAGTTACTTTTATTTACTTCTGTGAGGAGTAATGCATACCTGCAACTGTCTCTGATGTCAGACCTTCCCTGATTTTGCTAAGAATTTTGCTTTGTCCTTCGTAAAAAGTTTGATTTGCTAATAAATCATTCAGGAATACAGACAGACAATAATTCCAGACATCAGAGGTTTATAATTCTTATTGTCCAAATAATTCATGCTGATGCAAAGGGTGTTATTCTATTAACTTTTTTAAGTGACTTAGAGTAATATTTAAACTGTGTTCCTGATTTTGAGCCTTTATTCTGCTATTATTTTTGGTATTGTGCCCAATTCTTCTGCAAAGAAGTTGATAGTTGTAGTATCTATCTATCTGAAGGATATTTTTATGAACTGGGCAGGATCTCAGGCAATAAATAACAGCAAGAAACTGTGTCTCCTTTAATTACATACTTGCCTGCTGCAGAACAAGTGGCAACATATGGACGAGTTTGGAATGTCTGTTATTATTATCAGCTGCTCTTTCTTGAAAAGTGCCAGTGATTTCATGTTTTGATTTCACATCTTGTTTTGTCTTGATTGAACAAACTGACTTATTTTAAACGAAGTACAAGATTAGTAAGATTTAGCTTAATGAAAAGTAGCTGGCTGTGTGCTACCTACAGAATTGTCATTAACTAGCTTGCCTTTTTACTTCCTAATTTCAAACTGTAATCATTTTAATTATGAAGAACATGACACAAGAGGGCTCACAGTGTTAGATGTTTTGCTGCTGATACTTCACTAACCATGGACTTCTTCAGTGGATTTTGCATGGTCTCTATGAAAGTTATAAACTAAAAAATTTGATCCATAGCCTCACTGGTTTATTACATGCAGAGGGAATAGATACATAAAATTAAATAAAAGGGAACTTCTTGTAAAGCTATTTATATATTCTAATCATGGAGGTAATGTACAGATAATGCTGAATTATACAATCATGGAATCCCCTGTGAATGTCACTAGTAATTTAACAATAATCCACAACTGTGTGTGGGTATATCAGTATTTGCCCATGGTTGGCATGGTTTGATCATGAGGGTGAAGCGTGCACGATTAAACAAAGGCAACTGTGGTTAAATCCTGTTATACTCACACATGGGACTGGATTACTGCTATTATTATAATAACATTATTTAAGAAAGAAATTATTTGCCTTTCTTAAATAATGTGATTGTATAACAGACCTTCAGTGTTCTACTGCCTTCTGTCGTGAAAGCTGATGTACTGATAATGTGTATAGCACATCCGCAAGCTTGCACAGTGCATCAGTTCAGTAGACAAGGCAGAAATGGGAGGGCAGGGACTCCATAGGGCTCTTGCTATAATTTTATTTGCAGGTTGCATTCCATTTATTTTACTGAAAAATAAGAATGAAGGGTTAATCTGCGGCACTACTGAGAAGAGAAATGCTTGTGTAATTTTAAAAAAATTAAGAGGGACAGGAGAAATATGATGAAAATCAGAGATGTTCTGCAAATCTGTGGACAGTTGCCAGGTAAAACGTTTCTGTTTTTCTTCACTTTCAAGTATTCCTTGTAAAATACGTTAGAGGAGGTTATCAAGCATATATCAATGCAAGGTCTGGATGCTCAAGAATACATGAATGGCTGAACCTTTTTTTAATGATATACGCTCGAATTACAAAAGGCATACTGATTGGGCTATCCAATCATCGTGTACATTTTTGCATAAGAATGAGACTTTATTGCAAAATTTTCATTAAACAACATGGAGATACGTACAGATGCCATACTGATGCTAACTCTGACTTTCTCGGGTACATTCACATTCTTAGTGATTAAATTAATCAGTTACTAAACTATTGATATATATATAAATTATAAAGAAGACACTGGACATCTCTGTGTACCAATATGAATATTTTAAATTCACTCCCTTTATTTTACTTTAGATTCAGAAAATAAACAGAACTTGTTTTCATTTGGTCAATTATATTTATTTGAAGGCAAATTCATCAAAGTAAAACAGTCAAGTCAAAGTAGCCAAAATAAATGCATAAATACACATTTCATCTAAACACAAATTCAATAAACATATAGAAAGTACATTAAACATAACTATCCAGAATACATTTTGTGCAGGGTTGACCCACCCTCACACCCCTGTGCTGACAAAGCATACTATAAACCTCATCTAAATCCTGGCTCCAAGTGTAATACTGATCTTAGCATTAGCTATACGTTTAATGTTATACCTAACCCTAACTTTAAACTTAACCCTAACCAAATGCCCCTCAAACCCTAAAATAACTGACTTGAACAAATAGTATGACACACATTTGACATTCATGTAATAGTCAGAGACATATCTCTCAACCTCTTAGCACAAAAAGTCTGGACAAAGCCAAAAATAATGGGGGGGGCAAAAGTTCAAAATTAGGAAGAGATTTTAAATATAGCTCTTATAAACTTCAAAAGTTGCTAGAATAACAGATAATATACTAGCACGTTTTCTGAAGGATATGAAGTCTGAAACTAAAATGTCTGTCATTATTTAGTGTCTTCACTCCATAGTGATTTGCCAGAAAAACAGAAATTTTATGAGGAACGTACAAAAATATGAGGTAAAAATCTAGATATTCTGCAAAAATCTGGCCAGTTGAGAGGTGTGGTCACAGAAATCAAAGTTAACCAAAATTCCTTGAACATCTTTTTTAAATTTTGGGAGTAAGTTTCAATGTACTGACAAATAAGTATATGGTCAAATCTAAGGTGAATGTCAGGCAGATTGAGGAGAGGACTAAAGCTTTGACTTAAGTAGTTGCTGCCCTTGCCAAGGGTACAAGTTTTGTATCTTTCTACTTTCATTTGCTTACTGCGTGACCTTGAACAAGTCACTTAACCAAATAGTGCTTTGGGATCATTTATACTTTGGCTTATGCTTCTTAATAGTCTCCTGGACTGCAAGCCTAGTAACTAGCTGTGAAGACTTTTATTCTAGTTAATTGAAAAATGTTTAATTATTATTATAAGGTATATATTTTCTTTGGAAAGAATTACTTCTCTTGATTGATAAACTATCATGATGATATAAATTTATATTGTACTATACACAATTAGATTGTAATGAAGTGTCTTGTATATTCTGTTTTATTTTATTTTGATATTATGTGTATTGCTTGTCATACAGTCAAATAATAAAATTATTTAAAAAAAATTGACCAAAAGCCATACAGACCATGAAGAAGTTGCCTAAGCCCATTCCCCTTATTTGCCCACTGTGAATCTGTATACCAGTACCATTGTGGAGATAATCAGGCCTAAAGACTTTCATGAATGAGAGACATAAATCTTTTTTTTTTAATTTTATTTTGATTCAGCTTTGCCTGAACATTATTTCCTTCATGTACTGAAAAGAGTACAGCTGGACATAGGTTGCTGTGCCTGCAGTCTATATTATGCCTGTCATTCATGTAAACTATACTGTAGTATTTATCAGTTCGGCAACAGCAAACTTCACCTCCTTATGAGAATTTATAAGCTAAGCAGTAAGAAACTCATTATGCATACGTATGCAGAATTTTAATTTGCATGTAAGTGTATGCTGGCAGCTAAATCAGACTGCACTACGAAAACATATACTATGTAAATCCAACAATTCCAACAAATACAATGTACTTAATGAAGATTTTGAATCACTTCAAATTGCAAAGATGCTAAAACCATTTAATGACTTCCTGCAGCAAACAGTAATACTTGCAAAGTGAAGTAATCTGTACAGTGTTTCTTTGATGTAATTGGCTATTTTATGCATGTAACACTTTATATTGTCATGCAGAAATCTTCACCTCAAGTCTCTATTATGAAAAGGCCACTGACCCAGCGGGACTAATTGGTTAGCACGATATAATAAATGTATAAGTTAACATCAGAAGTGGACTGATGTTGCTAGGCTACTAATCTTATTAGGAGTACAAAGAAATAATCTGGGCATCATTCATCTCTAAAAAGGCACTTTTATATGAATACCATGGGCAGACTTTTACTATAGTCCAGATTTTTCTATTTGGTATGGGTAACAGTTTGATCATAGCTTGCTTCTACTATAATAGAGTGATTCTTCCATTGTTCTAGTCCCAAGAATTTTATATGTCTCTGAAGGGTATACAATTTATTTAGTGATTCACTTATTAAATGCATAGGTGAATGTGTCCTACTAGGCCATTTTCAACCATGACCCCAAAAACAATAACATGATATCAAAAATGTCTGTCTGTTTTTTTAACCATGGCAAGCAAATGTCAGGAAGGAGTAATAAAACTAGTTTACCTTGTCATCAGGTAAGTTGTGACAAAATTCAGACAGTCTGCCAAAGCAGATAGACAAAGACTTTCCTAGGACAATGAGGTATTAAAGAAAGGTAGCGCTCATTGCAGTACCTTTCCAAAAAAAAAAAAAAAAAAAAAAAAACAGGTATTTGGTTTCAGACTTGAAAGCAGGCCTTCTAGAAATGTGCAAAGAGGCTTTGAGTGGTCCCTTTAAGGGCTTCAAACCACAAACTGCTGAGGAGATTGTACCTAGCCAGATTTCTTCTACATTGTTGTGTATTTGGCTATTAAACAAAGATGATTAAGGTAACTGCATTATAACAAGCTTCATTTTATAATCCTGAGTTTGAGTCCCTCAGTTTTCATTTGTCTACGCTATTACTATATGACTCTAAGCAAGTCACTTAACCAGGCTGTGCTCCTGGGCCTCAACACAACTGGACAACCTGGTTAACAAAACAATAAAAAAAAAGTTTGTGTGATGGTGGAGATCAATCCCCAGTACCTCCACTGAAATTTATGTGATGTATTTACTGAGGGGCATGATTTACTCTTTGGGTGTGAAAGGTCCCAGGTTGAAATAGCAGATAAACAAAACTTTTTGATCTGGCAGTTAGAACAAAAGATTAAGCTATAGACTATTAATAATTTGCTTACTTTGGTCTGGGAGTTGATTCCCTCAATGTCCACTAACCTACTCTGCGACTCTGAGCAAGTCACTTAACCAGGTAGTGCTCTGGAGAATTGGGCTAAGCATGTCAATGGTCTTCTGGGACATATGCCTACTAACTACAACATACCCCTTAGAGTTGACCCAGTAGTCAGGGACTTAGGGACACACATAGATAGTAATCTAGCCTTTGACCATCATGTGTCTACAGTGGTGAGGAAATCATTCTATGGTGCGCAACTTATAAACAAAGGCATAGCATCTAAGTCCAAGGAATTCATTATTCCACTGCATTCGGCATTCATCAGACTAATCATTGAGTGCAATGTCCCCTTTGGTATGTATATAACCAGGCATATCCAATAACTGGAACATCCACAGAGGCTCCTCACTAAAAGAATACAGAGCATAAGTAAAATGTCCTACGCAGACTGCCTCCAGGTCCTATCCCTGTATTCTGTCTCTTGTAGGCTTTAGAGGGGAGATCTATGCCTGGCATACAGGACATTGTCAGACCCCATTCTGATGGACCTCCTGCATATCACAAAACTAATAGCACCAGAATTACTTGTTCTAAAGATTTAAACATTGCTTGTAATATAAATAGGACCTGCTGGAGAGATGGGTATGTATCCCAGAGACTACCCCATCTGTGGAACAGGCTCCCCATCCATGTGAAGCAGAGTTCCTCCCTAACCCAATTCAAGTTCAACTTGGACAATTGGATAGGAAACTGGAAAGTCATCCCTGGTTTGGCACCTATGTCACTAATGGATACAGGTAACCTGTAAATGGTTCGTCTCCCAGGCCCATGCTTACACTTATCAAGGGTGTCAGAACTTGTCAGACATTTCAGATGCATGGCTAGGCTTAAAAAGACCCTTGGGGTCATTAGCTGAGTAAACAAGTATAAACTATGGACCTATAAATTACCTATAGCATTTATGAAGCATGCCACATTATACCTTAGTCTTAGACTTTATCCAAGGCGAGAATCAGAGGAATCTATGGAAAAAAAAAAGACCTAGGAATAGTGTGTCCTCTCCAAAAGCTCCAAATCAATCTGTGTCATAGCAGATTAGCAGATTCACACCAATATTATAATTCCTACAGAGATCTAATGGCCAGAAGAGTGAGCTTCTTAAGGTAGATGGTGGGACTGCAGTCCTATAATATCTATCCAGCATAAGAGTGATGTCAGTAATGCAAATGCATATATAACCTTTTTAGGGTAGGGACTGGGAAATATGGCTTTAAGGTTAAATTCTTGTGTTAGTATTAGAAAGAGGAAGACATGTAAACACTGTAATTAGATGGGAAATGTAATTAATTATTCTTTCCGAAGGGAAATATAAAAGAAGTGAACCAAGAAGTACCAAAGCTCTATTAAAATTAAAAATACAAGCAATTAACAGTTAAAAGTAGAATAACGTTACATTGGACATGTCTTTTGTACATTTGTAATATTAAAAATAAGTGTGTGAAATTCTATATATAAAATGTATCTTGGCTACTGTGGGAATGTAATGCAGTTTGAAAGTTTAACTCTGCTTTGTGGACACCTGCAGTGCTAGAAGCCTAATCCTCCTTGAATCACAGAAATAATATGCAGTTCAAGGCTACCAAGTCTTGTGACCATTATGTCTTGCCAGTTCCCTCCTCCCCTCTCAAGAAGGGCTAGATCAGTCACACCCAGGGTGAGTTTATGAATACCAATCCATTTATCCAAGTCCCATTTGAAGGATGATAGTGTATCATACTGCAGAAAAAGTCCATTCCAGAGGTAAGGGAGATGCTGAGTAAAGAATCTGTCACTCCACCTTGTTTTATTGTTCTGCTGAAGGAGGCTTAGATCCCTTCTTCTGTTATTTGTGGGACTGTTTGATTTGTGAAAGGTACAAGAGATCCTGAAGTACTTTGTCCCTGATTTCTTAAAACGTAAGCCACAGGTCTCTTCTGAGAAGCATGTAAGACACAGACAGCAGGGACAGTGTTTCTAAATTTTTTTTTTTGTAGTTTAGTGATTTTTAAGCCTGTGATCCTCTGTTAAAAACCCTTCTAGCCTTTCTGATTGTTTGATATATCTGGTAAGGAATATCCCAAATGGGTGATATATTCTATAACTGGTCTGATCAGTGCTGAATATAAGGGAGAAATAACATCCTTATATCTAGATGATCAGCTGAATCATGTAGAAAGATTTCCTGACAACTGTTGCTACATGCTGATCAAAGGTGAGTGAATTATCAATCCAGGTTCCCAGGTTTCTCACTACATTTTCATTTTGAAGTGTGGTATTGTCATTGCTATATGCCTGGGGGATGGGTTGTCTGCCAAATGCTTAATGTTGCTTTTTATCATTTTAGCATTTGATTTAAGCCTATTTTCAATACACTAGGCATTTATAAGTATAAATTCATGTTTTAGGGATTCTGTGTCAGAGGGGGCTTTGACAATAATTCCCACTTTGCAATCATCTGCAAACTTGGTTAGCCAGAGGTCTTGTTTTCAGTCTATAAGCCAGAGAAGTAAATATTGGACAAAAGTGGTCTCAGCACTGAGCCCTGCAGGATAATACTAGTCATTGTCATGTTCTCTTTTGCTGATCCTGGCAACCCTATTTGCTATCTGTCTTACCACATAGCAGTCTACATGTAACACGTAGTTTATTAATTATGCTACCATAGGGAATGCTGTCAAATGCCTTAGCCAAATCAAGGTAGGCTGTGTGCACAGTGACACCACTGTCAACAGCTTTTACCTTTTTGAAGAAGTTTGCCAGGTTCATTAGACAGGATCTACGTTTTACATAATCAAACCACTACAGATTTTGCCTGATGAGAATTTTAATGTCTATGTTAATCAATAATCAAGTCTGTTATAATATGTTGCATGGTATTGCAAATGACACTTGTCAGGCTGATGTGCCTATAGTTTTCAGGGTCAGTAATAGGGCCATCTTTATGAAGTGGCATAATCAGGGCTGCATGCCATACTACTAGGACTGAGTCTTTAGCTCAGCTCAGGTTAAATAACCCACGAAGAGGTTTCATCCAAGCATATTTGGTACTATTTAATAAACAGCCCACTTGTTATCTAGTCTCAGGGAGTAAGTGTTCTTAGTCTGAAAGACATTACATTTGTAAGTACTAGGTCAAGAATATGTTATCCTAGGGGACTTCCACGATAGCTGCACCCTGATCAACAGCTTAATTTCAGCTTTCACAATGTGAAAACAGAAATTGAGAAAGGAAGACCAGTGAAACTATCAGCATGGGTAAAATTTAGCTAGTTAGCAGAATTCTTCCCAGCAAAAAAGAAATTTGGAGATCCTGAAAGAAAAGCAAGCAGAAAAGATAAAGAGAATATACTGTCTGGGAAGAATCATGCAGTTGTTCATCAAAAAGCAGGTCAAGCTTCAGCTTTGGAGCAAGAGATGGCTTTCAGTAATTTAGAGGAAAAAATAAATCAGATGTACTCAGAGGTGATTAAAATAAATGAAACATCGAAGCAATATATCAGTTCAAATAACAAAAGGCAGGAAGGCAGTAAAAGCTTTAATGAGCTGTTCAGATGAACTGGTAAAACTGCAAAAATTTGAGGTTGAAATGAAGAAAAGGCTGCCTGAAAATGATACTTCTCAAGAAGAGCTGTTTCAAAAACAAAATAGTAGAGTTATAAGACAGAGTGTGCAGAGAAAACCTGAGATTTTCTGCTGTATCAAAGGAACTGGAAGTAACAGACTATTAATTTTATGAAAGCTCAAATAAACAACTGGACTAGTGTTCCACAACAAGATTTGTTAATTGAGTGGGAGCAGCATGTGTATGCTCCAAACCTGGCAATGAAAAAGCAGCCAAGACCTATATTAGTAAAGACACAGGGCAGGATTCACGAAGGCTTGCACGGAGTGTAAGAGACATGTAACACTCCATGCAAGCCTCGCGATCCAGGAACAGCCCGAAACTCCGTGTAAGAGACCAGCTAAAACGTCTCTTACACGGACTGGGCGTGGATATGCTAAATACCTCACTTGCAGCCGAAAGGTATGCAAATGAGGTATATTAGCGATCCACGAAGCAGAAACCAGCCCGTGTAAGAGACGTTTTAGCTGCAGAAATGTACTCAGTTGACAACTGAGTACGTTTCTGCAAAAATCACAACAGAGCCATGTCAGCTCCAAATAAAGGGTGCATATGTGTCAGGCAGCATGCCAATGGCCAAATATGTGGCCATTGGCAAGGTAACAAGATGCAAAAATTAAAAAATTATAATTTTTTTTTTCGGCAATCGCTGATGTTTAAATGCAGCGCAGCCCCGCGCAAACGGGCTGCGCTGTATAAAACATAAAAATGAAGGTTATAAACCCACAAATGTGGGTTTTATGCAATACATGGAATGACAATGCAGGGACCAGCAGACCAAAAACAACATGGCCACCGTGTAGTGGTTGCTAAGGGGGGAAGCTGAGTCTAAGACATGTAACTAAGCATTAGTAGGCAATCTCATGTAAATGAGGGTTAGGATACTGAATCCCATAGTCACATAGCAAATGAGCACAGTCTGAGTAGTGTAAGAGATACATAAGGGGGAGGAATAGAGTAGGAGATAGGTGACATCACAGGGGGGAATGGTAGAAAGAAATGCAGTTCACTGGAGGTCAGTGTAACATGACAGATGACAGACATAGATCAGGGAAGGAGGAGTGCCACAAGATAAGCATGGGAAAGTCAAGAAATGGAAGGTGTACACTGTTACTTACACCAAAGTTTCTTGCTGGTCGCGCATGCGCATGTGTGCGCGCCATGAAGCGCGAGTAGGGCAGTGTGCGCGTGTGTAAGGCAGACTGAGCATGTGGGAGCGTGGTGGTAGATGTTTAACACTGTTTGCGCTGGTGTGCGTGTGTTATAACCCAAATAGGCAGATCCTGAACCGTGTAAGCATATGTGTGCGCGTGTAAGCCACTGTGAGCATGTTTCTGCTGGTATGCACGCTGCTCCCCCCTGAGGAAACAGAAAGGAAAAAGGAAGCAACAGAATTAGTAGGAAGCTAGCAGGGAATACTGCTGGAGCTAGCAGGTGAAAACAATTAGAAGCAGGCAATTGCACAGGCAGAATAGTAGCCTAGCTCAGCACTTAAAACTCTGCAAACAGCAGTGCAGGATGTTTCTCTCAAGAGACACTGCAAGACAGGAGTAAGCTATTAGAAGTGAAAACTGAAAAAGCTGAACTCAGAGCAGAAATGTTAGGGGCTACCATAGCTGTCATAATGAGACATAGGCGACTTGCTGAGGGTGGTGACAATGCAGATGGTGCCAGACAACCCACAGTGAGGAGATGGAGAAGAGTGTACAAGCCCAGGGTCACCTACCACGGGTTACATGAGCTGGAGATAGTAGAGCGCTATAGAGTGGACAGAGAGCTCCTGCAGCAAATAGTTGAGCTCTGCAGGCCACGCCTCACACACAGAACCAACAGAGGGGAACCCATCCCAGTGGAAACCAAGGTATTTGTTGGCCTAAGAATACTAGCAACAGGTACCATCCAAAGACCAACTGGTGATATAATGGGGATATCACAGGCATCAGCCTCCAGGGTACTGCAACAGTTCCTGGATGCCATGTCAGCACATGTCGGTGATCATGTATATTTCCCCAATGCCCGTGAGGTATTGGCCAGCAATATGCGTCTCTTCCAGCAAATAGCGGAATACCCTGAGGTAGTGGGTGCAATAGACTGCATGCACATACGCATCAAAGCACCAGCCGGTGAGCGGGGTAGGGCCTACATTAACCGCAAGGGCTTCCCCTCCATCAACTGCCAGGTCGTATGTGATGCCCAGGGCATAATAATGAATGTGTGTGCTGGCTGCCCTGGGAGCTACCATGATTCCCACATCTGGCATTTGACGCAGCTGTACCAGACATTTGCTAATGGGGACATCCCACACGGACACCTAGTGGGGGATGCAGGTTATGCACTGGAACCGTGGCTGATGACACCCATCAGAAACGCACACACACCTGAACAGGAACGCCATAATGAGGCACACGCACAAACACGTAATGTAATAGAGCGTGTGTTTGGGCTGCTCAAGTCATGGTTCCGGTGTCTGGACACATCTGGTGGAGCCTTGCAGTACACACCAACTACATGTACCCAAATTGTCATGGTATGTGCTATGCTACATAATATGATCTTGCGAAAACAGCTGCAGTAGGACCAGCATAGGGCTGGGCCAAACAGCCCCCCACCATTGCCAAGGCCATCACAGGCAGAGCGTGACTCGGAGGAGGAACAACCTGAGCCTGCCCCAGTAGGCAGGAGGAGGCGTGCCCAGTATGCCCTGGCCTTGGCAAAGAGGCAACGCATAGCACATACACTGGCTCAGTAGGAACCCTGGGAATGATACCCCCTTTGACTCACTCAAATAATAACAGGGATGCCTAAAATGACATGACCTGCTCACAAACATGTACAGGGAGTGTAATATGCACATCCAACAGAGGCAGCCCTGCAGCACCACCTGAGGCATGAATGCCATGTGTTAAGTAATGTAACACCATGTACTATATGCACACCTGAGGACCCTGACTAACATCCACCCTCACCAAGCATGAAGCCACAAAATGATGATGGGATGATCAATTGCAATAACTGGCTGAAGTAATGCAGTTAGTCAAAGGGGGGGCCAATGTGTTTCAGCCTGGGAAGACATGCGGAGCATGACATGATGCACCACCTGCTAGGGGTGGTGTGCACCTATCAGTCCAGGCCCCATGGATACTGGCAAAGGCTGTCAGTACCCACAGCATGCCCTGAATAGGTAAGTCTCAAAACACAAACCCACCTTCATAGGTACCACAAGGGATAGGAACCTAGATGTAACGCTACCCAATGCCAGAAGTCTAAACAGCAAGATGCGTGTAGTGTAAACTCACACAGTATGGAGAATGTTGATATCAGTCCTGTAATAGAAAACTGGGTCAAGGCTCACATCAGCACCCTAACACTACCAGGTTACACCTTATACTGTGCTGTACAGCCACAAAACATGGAACAAGCTACAAAAGGAGGGTGACTAGCAATAAATGTCAAGGATAACCACACCCCCATGTTGGTACCACAACAAGAAGCAGCATGGATTAGCCATGGTCAAATACCAATGGCTAAAACCGCCTCCCAGTATATAGCCTGCTGCAGACTACTGTCCTAATACCAGGAACTGCACCTGGCCTATGTTGGAATACATGAATATATCAAGCCCCCCAAACCACATTATATTGCTTGACTGAAAATACCCAGACATACACTGGGAGCATTATACTAGCACCAACACAGTAGGAGAAAAGTTCCCAGAACCCATAAACCAAAATGCCCAGGAACAACGTACCACTCTCACAAGAGGGGTAAGCATACTGGATGTGATAATCAGCAACATGTGTACTGGATGGCAAGATGAGAAGTGTATCCCTCACTGGTAAGACCAGACCATAGAGTAATCACACTGGATATACACATCCTGACCACAGTCCCTGGCCAGAAAAGCACAGTGAAAAACATGTGTAAAGCATAGGTTGCACCCCCTCCAAACCGATGTGGAATCCACGAAAGGCCCTGTGCAAGTGCAGAATATGGGACACACCGCAGGACATGTTATACAGGCATTCCATGAACACAGCCAGGAATGCTTGGAGTATGCAATCACAAATAACAAGAAGACACAATGCCATACACGCAGGCATCTGGCATGCTGGACTCCAGCCATTACCAAACCATGCAAGAGAATGAGGAAGCTACTACATGATAGAGCAAACATAAAAGGGAAGTAATCACTGATCACTAGTATGGCAATAAAATATGTCCACACATACAATCCACTAAGGCCAGCCACAACAAGTAGAATCTGTGAATCCAGAGGCAATGTGACACCTGCCCCAAGTACACAGACAACCCACAACTCCCCCCAATAAATACAAATATATGTGAGAGATGCAACCATTTATCCAAACCGGAGGCTGAGCTCCCCCAACTCAGTAATGTCAAAACTAGTCAGGAGGAGAAGGTAATCACATACACCACAAACCCAGTCCCACATAGACGTATCACAACTGTAAACCAAACACATAAACACAGAAAAACATTCCCGGAGGCGCTAATTACAAACACACCACACCAACAGAAGCCTCCAAAGCAGATCCCAAGCAACCACAGCCTCCAAACATAGCACATGCAACACATAGTACACAAAGTTGGTGTGCCAAACAGTTACAGGCCAGAAGGAGAAACAACATGCCTGATACAGTTGTAATAGGTGTCTGTATAGGCAGATACACTGCTGTCCCACTAACCAGACTGAACAAGGGAAAGGGTACAGTAAGCTGCCTGTAGGCTGCCACAATATGCCACATAACACAAGTACGCAGGTCACCCCAAAGCAAGCAGAAATATGATGCACTCATTGTCCGTGCTGGTGTGAATGACCTGAGATGTACCTCCCTGGACTACATGAAAAGAGACATGGATGAGCTCTCTGAGTATGTACCCCAGGCCGGTATGACACTGGCCGTTTGCAGCATCCAACCCTCACCAAAAATGATGCCACAGTACAAACACAGAATGATCAGCTTTAACAGGTGGCACAGTTACAGCTGTCAGTCCAAGAGTGTCTAATGTCTGTCTGCTTGAGATGTCATGCATGACAAGCCATGCTGCTGTTCCAGGGATGGCTTGCACCTGTTACCCCTGGGCATCTGGATAAGGCCTTTGCCACCTCCATAGAGCCGTACATAGGCAAGGCCAAAAAGACTAACCCACCACCCTAGAAAACATAAGTGGTAAGAAACATAAGGGTAATGCTGACCAATGCCAGATGTGTAAACTGCAATATGCATGCCCCTGAGGCACTTCCCAGTATGGAGAACATCGATGTCTGTGCAGTGACAGAAGCCTGCTGCAAGCCTACTGATAGCACACCAGCACTACCAGGTTATACCACATATCATGCGTTATGGCCCCAACACCTGGACCAAAACATCAAAGGAGGGGGAGTATCCATATGCAGCACAGACACCCATACGGCCAGGTAACTGACAATGCACGAAGCAGCAGAGACCACCCATGTGCACCTAAGTGTAGTCAAAACTGCTGTACAGTCTGTAGCATGCGACAGACCACACTCTCACACACAAGAACCCCACCCAGACATCCTGAAGACACTGGACAGTATGAATGTCCCACCAAATACCAGAGAAGGTACTCACAAATTACCACATAGGTGGTAAACCATTATGTATGCAAGGAGTAATCAGGGACCTAGGGACACAAGTCGACAGTAACCTGTCATGTGACACTCACAATGCCAATGTGGCTAGGAAGACTGTCTATATTGGACACCGTATCATGAAAGGATTCACATCTACATCAACAGAGGTCACTGTGCCCCTGTACTGTTCCCTTATCAGACCCATAATCTAGTACAATGACTCATATGGAATGTACCGTACCTGACACCTGCAGCGGTTCGGAAGACCTCAAAGGTACCCCACCAAGAGGATAAAGGGTGTCAAATATATGTCATATGCTGCCTGGCTGTAGACACTCCAGCTGAATGCAGTCACAGACTGCCTACACAGAGGCATTGTATGTCTGTTGTACAAGGCCATGTCCAACACAGGAGTAATGGGCATGCTCCACCACAGGAAATCAAAGCCATTGGAGCTGTGAGAGTGACAGATGTCAGCCTCAACACATAATGAAATAGGATGTGCTGGAGGGACAGATACATACCCAGAGGCTCCCCACACCCAGAAACAGGATCCCAATCCATGTTAGGCAGAGCCCCTCACTGACACCCCTCAACAGGAATATTGTCAAGTGGATGGATGATCGTACATGTACACTGGGGGTCTTCACTGTGTCACGCCCAGACAGAGGCACAGTAAAGAAAATCATAAATGGCCATAATAGTCACATAGCAAGGGGCGGCGAAAGACACACACACACTCTGGCTTGGCTTACTAATGCCCTAGGGTGGATAGCCTAGTATGAATCCATGAACCTATGAAGATACAAATTGTACAGGACACTAAGGATAATCACAAGGCTTACTTAACTGATGGTAGGAACCATGTTGGGAATTCACAGATATGCTCCGAATCACACAGATATTACAAACAACATACCAAACACACACACATATTGCCAACATACAACCTGACAGGTTCAGTGCAAACCCCCCCCCCCCCACCCCCAGAATGCAAAATGTCTATCCCAGCAGACTGCTGGTCCCCTGACATTGCAGATGCTGAGGTAACAGCCATCATCTGCAAAGCAAAACACACAGCAGCAAAGGTATGTGATGGTGTCCTGTGCTGAGGCCAACATGGACTCCAAGAATAATGGAATGCCAAATTACACTACTGCCCAATGTCAGCCTTACCACAGGATATGTACCCAAAGAGCAGTGTACAACAACAGTGGTCCTTCACAACAAAGGTGTTGCCTAAATGGATACTGCAAACTACCACCCCAGGATCCTGACAAGCTTGGTCTGCACAGCTATGGAAAGGATCAGTATGTACCACAGACATAAAGCTATCGTGGACCTACCGACACCGGACCCTACACAGTGTGGCTGTCGTAACTGCAGATCCTGCCCCTAAACATGTTTGACCCATTTGAAACAGTCATTAAGATCATTGATGAGGGCAATGTGGTCCACACAGCGTAGCTGGACCGTGCATATGCTTCCAGACAATACCCCTACGAGTTCAGTATGGATATGTCCACCAGCTTAAATATATACCCCTATGTCAGTAGAGGGGTTGCAAACCAGACCAAGGACAGAACTGACATGGTCAGACATGCTGCATTCATGTCAGACTACAAAGCAGATAAGAGTGGCATCTCACAAGGCTTGGTCCTGGGACCCCCCCCCCCCCGTTCCGTATATATGTCCCATAGGTACAGGCCAACATGGAAGGACTGTGACTGAACATGTATGCAGAGGAGTACAAACAGCCCACCATATCTGACTCCCAGCTGACACAAGCAACCCACAAAAGGGCCACCTAGAAACAGACAACTGGAGCCATAGCCATGTCAGCAAGCTAATTGCAGAACTGTGTATAGACAACCACCGTGGATATACAGTAAGTGCCCACAAATTACCACACAGTTGTTAACCCATTACGTACCTAACATGTAATGAGAGACCTGGGGACACAAGGTGATAGATATCCTGCATTGGACAAACATGTGGCTGTAGTGTTCGCAGAAACATACCATATACCCACCCAATCAAGAAGGTTGTCAGATGTAGATAAGGGGAGGTCACTGTTGCTCTGCAGTCATCCTTCATCAGCATCACAATTGACTACAATAGCCTCTGTGGGATATACCTCAGCAGACACCTCCATCAACTGTAAAGTCCACAACAGTACCCCACCAGGAGTAGTAAAGAGCATGAACAGATGCCATGTGTTGCCTGAGTAAACAAACTGCAGCTCCACACACTGCCATACTGTCCACCCAGAGGCAAGCTGTGCCTGATGTATGAAGCCATGTCCAAGCTGGAATCAATGAACATGCTGCACCTTGTACAGTCTGAATGGCAGTGAGCTATGCACATGAGAGACCTGAACCCCAGCACTGACATACATAGGACAAGCTGTACAGAATGATCCATAACACAGAAGGCACCCCCACTCTTGAGTAAACTCCCAGTACAGGTTAGCCAGAGAGTCACCTATCAACACCCCGCAAGAGGAATCCCGATGAGTGGATGGGAGATGGTAGGTTAACCCTGGGTATCACTGTTATGTCAGAGGTAGACGGAGGCACAGTATACTAACCATGACATATGTCATGGCAAACTCCAGTTACAATGTGTGTTGAAGGACAAACACACTCTGTGACAAGCATCAGAAATGGCCTAGGGAACATTGCTAGTGTTTGCCAATGTCCACCTATGTTGTGGAATACACTACCAATGTTGGACAAGCCTGGTGTAGGTAGTCCATATCTGAACATAATGCAACATGGTCATATGTGCACAACTGGCCCCTACACAGTCTGTTGTGCTCAATATGAAGATGTCAAGCAGTGATAGGACTAAAGCCCAGGATACTGTCCACCAAAGTGAAAGTACTGAACCAGTACACTATATGGTACTACAGTGTTAGGTCATTATGAAAGGATGTTGACAACTGTATGCAATGTAACCCATGCAATCCCTGCAGGCACAGTATAATCCCTGTTGTGGCAGACACGAAGCAGTTGGCCAGTTAGTACACAACATGACACCCAACACACAACCATAAACGTGAAATATTGTTGAAGTTCACACACACCCAAATATGTGGTGGACTTCAGAGTTCAACATATGGAAAGCTCACACTGGGCATGCTCGCACACTTTGATAAATGAGGCATATGTCAGACAACATGCCATGGAAAGACTGAACTGGGCATGCTCACACACTTAGGCCATATCTCCGTTTAGCAGTTGGCCACACATATCTGGTATTTGTACGTGTCATTCCAGGAACCAACCACAACACAGCAATCTGCCCAGTGCACACAGTAAATGACTACAGAGACATAAGTGATATAGTGGATCCCTCATATTCAAACATCTTCCACAGATACACAAGTTGTTCATAGGAACAGGGAATGCTATGGCAATAAAGACCTGCAAACAGTCTAACAGCACAACAAATATTGTGCATCTGACAATTGAACATATGGGTGTAGAGGTCAATACAAGGCTTGTTGCCCTAGGGAATGACAGCTTAGCCAGAGTGTGCTTGGCAACTGCATCCCCAGTACAGTAGGCTACTGTGCCACTGTAAAGTAGGTCACATAAGGCAACTTGTGAGGCTAGTGAGCTGTGCCTCTGTCAAGCAGGGGCACAGTGGAGATCTCAGGGTTTGAATGTGCTAAGCCACAGCCATGTTGTTGGTGTGTGCTGGAAGAGGGTTGCTGAGGACCTCTAACAGTAAGTGAGCATCAATAACAGACTGAGGGGAGCCCTATCTGCATTGTCTGGACAATTCCACTGTCAACACTGTGTTGTGATGATTATGTGGGAATGAAGTGTCATGCAGGTACTGTTCACAGATGTCCTCCCTCTGTGGGCTACAGCTCTGCAATGTATTAACTCACTCTGTCTGTTGGACGGCTCATATATGGCTGGTGTACACCTGACAGGTGTCTTGTTGTGGAGCGGTCATGGGTATATGTGGGATAGCATGATCAATGCAAACCTTACATATGGTCATAGAATGCAATTGTCAAGGATTATGCAGAGTGGCCAGTATAGTCCCCCAGCATTGGGTTCTTTGAAGTCGTCCACCCCAGTCTTCACAAGTGTAGAGTCTGCTTGTGCTAAATACAGTTTGTTTGCAGTGACAACCTTGCCTGGGGGTGGGGATGGGATATGGATGTCCAGGGAAAGGTGGGTATTGTCAGATATCAACAATGGTGGTCTACCTCTGGTGTGGAACAGTGAGTACCCATGTTGCAGATGGACAGGTGCAATATGTATTCCCCCATGTGGCTGTGGTGAGTGGTTCTTCCATAGCACACGGACCCACAAATTGTAGTGGCTGTAGGATAAAGTGGTAGAGGCCTGAGCAATTCCCACACACAATATGCCTGTACCTGATGTTAACAACTGGAATGGTGTATGTGAACACCTACATATCCCGGCACTGTTCCCAGGGAAGCAAAGTGTGTGTCCTGGATGTGGGAGTGGTGTTCTGGACTGGTTGTGTTGTGTGTTACAGGTCCTGTGGTCACGAAGCATGGTATAGAACCCTGCCAGTGCGATGTGCATATCTGACCCTGACGTAGGTGGCTGCAAATGCATATATATGCTATCCCCCACCTGACAGGTAGTACTAGATGTACATACCTCTGTAGAAATAAAGATGTCAGCACCCTATAAATACTGCAGGTGCAGACCAGATGCCCAGTAATTTGGTTAGCGAGCTCTACTAATGCGTCTCCCTCAAGTGTCATAATATAGGTAGGTAGGAGTTCAAACCATGCAAATGCTCAGTGTGTGTGTGTGTGTGTGTGTGTGTGTGTGTGTGTGTGTGTGTGTGTGTGTGTGTGTGTGTGTGGGATGTGGATGATGGGTTGTGTGCAAGTCTGTGAGGGAGATGTCCCTTTTGGCAACTGTGAAAGCACTCTACAGGATGCACATTCCCCTATCTAAGCACGGATGATGCCAGCACCCTATAAGTACAGCAGGAGAAGGAAAACCTCCCAGTAATTCGAATAGCGCACTCTGCTAATGCATCTGTCAAGAGTGTCATAACATAGTTAGGTAGGGGTTTGAATCCTGCAACTGCCCAGTGTGTGTGGAGGGGGGTTAGTGTGTGTGCAAGTCTGTGTGAGGGAGATGTCCCTTTGGCAACTGTGAAAGCACTCTACAGGATGCACATTCCCCTATCTAAGCACGGACGATGTCAGCACCCTATAAGTACAGCAGGAGAAGGGAAACCTCCCAGTAGTTCGAATAGCGCACTCTACTAATGCATCTCTCTCAAGTGTCATAACATAGTTAGGTAGGAGTTTGAAACCTGCAAATGGCAAGTGTGTGTGTTTGGATGTGGGGAGTTTGTGTGTGTGCAATTCTGTATGAAAGACATGTGCTTTTTTGCAATCAGGAGTTCACACTACATGATGCACATTACCCTTTCCGAACACTGATGATGTCAGCACCCTATACATACAGCTGGAGAAGGGACACCTCCCAGTAATCCGAATAGCGCACTCTGCTAAAGCGTCTCTTTCAAGTGTCATAACATAGTTAGGTAGGAGTTTGAAACCTGCAAGTGTGTGTGTGTTTGGATGTGGGGAGTTTGTGTGTGTGCAATTCTGTATGAAAAACATGTTCTTTTTGGCAATCAGGAGATCACACTACATGATGCACATTACCCTTTCCAAACACTGATGATGTCAGCACCCTATAAGTACAGCCAGAGAAGAAGAACCTCCTAGTAATCCGAATAGTGCACTTCGCTAATGCGTCTCTCTCACGTGTCATGACATAGTTAGGTAGGGGTATGAATCCTGCAAATGGCAAGTGTGTGTGTGGGGATAGTAGGGTGTCTGTAATTGCAAGTGTGAGAGAACAGATCCTTTCGGCAAATACTACAATACACCAGATGCTGCATATTCCCCCAGTAAATACAGGGGATGTCACCACACTATCAGCACAGCCAAACAGGGCTACCTGGCCAGTAATGCCAATAGTGCGCTCCGCTACTGGTCTATTACCATTGTCAGAGTACAGATAGGTATGTTTTGGAAACCCACAACTGCACGTGTGGTTGTGTCGCACATTATGGCCTTGCGTGGGTCTTTGTGCATAACAATGCATGCCATTGCCTAAACCAGCAATGGCAATGCACACATGATGTATGTGTGTGACACATACACATTAATAAATGTGACCTGCAGTAGGTACCATGTCTGACACGTGCCTCGAGTGGATAAATGGTATTCGCAATGCATAACAATATGACTGTGTCTTACTGTGCAGGGGCCGCACGCGGTATGTGTCTATACAGTGTGGGTGTACATGGTAAAATACCTACAGCAGGGGCCATATAGTCTACATGTAGTCGATGTACAGGTGCTGCATGTTCCCACCTGTTGTGGGAGTGGTAACATGTTATTCCACTGCAATTCAGTGACCACATGCTGGGAACCTTTCAGCTAGTGTGTTGTAGCTACAGCAATGCTCACGCACAATGTTTGGCTGGATGCAGTCCAGCCATATAAAGACATTTCTTGAGACTGTCATATTGCCAGTGTTGTTATGGAGGATAGGTGGGTTTCCTGTGTATGGGAGGGTTGTGTGTGCCAGGCTATGAACCAGAAGGCAGTCTGACACACTGTTAGCTGCACATGAATAGGCCCCGATGCTTTGTGCTGTGCCAACAACCTGGAGGTGTGTGTATCTGTGGTGCCTTGGGATACCACCCCCCTGTCCATGTGTGTTACATGTGTAGGGGCGGCAGGCATGGTATGAGGTATAACCTGGCAGTGATGGGTTGCACCTGTGAGCCATGAATCAGGACTCTGGTACTGCACAGACATTGCAGTTCACCGTGCTGAGGACAGTGTCCAGTGCATGCATCTTGTGGTGTACACTGCTGGTGTTGTGTAGCATCACTGTTAGTGTCCTATCCTGTGTGATACCCATGGAGGTGGCTATGTAATCCGTGTCCTGCAGCAAAAGGCACTATGTGTGTATCAAGGGGCTTCGCCAATATACAATGGCCCATGGGTGTCACGTGCAAGCTGCCCCTCGCAAATCATTGTGGCTTCCCTAGCATGTAAGCACACACTGACAGCCAGTGGATACCCTATGAATGACATTGGAGATTGAGCAGAATGTAGACTTAGAACACCCTTCCTACATATAGTGGTAGCATACCTGGTGAGGGTATGATGGCAACCAAGATCAGGCTCATACTGGCCCATGCCAAATGCTGAGAGTTCCCTTCTATGTTCCCTATCATGTAGTCCAGGGAGGTATGTCTCAGGTCATCCATAGTGGTATGGTCAATGACTGAGTCATATGTGTCCATGCCTCTGACTGACCTGTATGCATGTGTTTTGTGGTGGACCATAGTGCTCCACAGGCATATCACTGTGACCTTCACCATGTACAGCCTGTTGAGTGGGACCCCACTGCAGCGGCCAAGAGAGGTACCTGACACATCTGTAGCAGGTGTGTTGTGTAGCCCTACAGGCTGTGAGTGTGTGGCACACAGGATGTGTGTGCCATGTGTGGCATGTGCTCTGTTCCGACGTAACGTATGCCTGTGTGCCAGTTGCGGAGGTGTGTGATGCTCAGGCAGGATGCTATTCTGAGTCTCCAAGTATGCCCCAGTGTGTTCAGATTGCTGTCAGTGCGGGTCTATGTCAGACTGGTATTGTAGTCACTGTAGTATGTCATTCCACCTGACAGGGTATGGCATTACTGGGTTCAGAGTGCTCAGTCCCCAGATTGGCTATGTGGTGGCATCCCACACATGTGTTGTACGTTCCTGGCCAGGGGTGAGGGTTGACTGCATACATGTGGCAGCTGTGACATTGCTACATGACTCACATAAACCACAACTGGACCATAGAGGTGATTCACAGGTTACCTTTGCACATGCTACCATAGTAGTGTGATTGCCATGGTGATTACCAACACATAGGGCCAATGGGGAACAACATACTGAAGGTGTGTATGTGTGGGTGTACTGCTACTGATTTCATAGCACTGGCATATATGACTGCACACATGGGTAAATGCCAGGTAAGACATGTGCAATGTGTCACAGGCAACGTACATGCGAACAGGATAGACAGTGACGTTCTGTCATGTGTAAACTTGACATACGTATAGTACGCTATGCAGATGTCACTAGGAGTCCACAGAAGCACTGTAACTCTGCATTGCAGGTGGAAGCAGTGTTCCAGGGAACCCCAAGCGAACATGCATGCAAACAAAGCTACAGTAAGCAGGGCTAAAAGTAGTCCATTGTACAACAAAGAAGGGGTAACACTAGCAGTAGGTAACAGTGCAAATATGTAGGCACTATCAACATGTACCCAGGAATGCACAGCTCAGATATCCATGGTAGAACTGATATTATGTCATAGTTAATTGTGATTTGTATTACATTGGTACTGCACACATATCAACATGCGCAAACATCCACATTGCATAGTCATTGTGGGCAACTTGCCACCATTACTGTACATGTCCATCATTGCATATCACTACTTGCATTAGCTTCCCCCCTGTGCTACCCATGTATGTGGCTATCTGTTGACATCCTTACCACCGGTATGCAATAATGTGCAGCTGTTACACTTTGGTACGTACTATGGGTGTAGATAACAATTCAGGACAGTCATACGGTTACTGCATCAGGCATGCTGGGATATACACACAGTCATATCAGCACACTGTACTGTTACCAACATGATACTACTAATACACTTCCATGTAGTCACCCTGTGCATCAGCAACGTGTTTACCTGTTCCTGCACTGATGTTGGAGATTGCAGGAGGTGGCACAGTTTCATCATATGCACAGGGTGTGAATTAGGTATGCCTGAGTCTGCCACTGATACCACCAATTGACATGTGTGTGTATGTGTGTTGGTGAAGGACAACAGTACAGGGTGGGGTACTGTTGGTGCAGTGTGTGCGTGTATGTGGTAGCCCTAGGTGTTAACATTTCGCATGTGTGTATGCATGCACACAGTTCCACCTCATGGCTGCCATATACTGGAGTTTGTGGACAGCCACAGACTGCACCTGGCAGGTCATACAGATCAGTGTCTGTGGGCACGGACATGGTACCTGTGCCTGGCAGGGGTGCTACGGACCATATCCGGTACTAAGCCAGACTGGGTACTGTCATCAGAAGCGGGAGTGTGTTGACTGGACACAGGTCCCTGTTGGGACTGTCCAGAGCCATGTGCACGTGGTCTCCTGGGGAGTTCCGATGATAGCACAGACCCAGCATTGTTGGGGCTGCTGCTAGCACTATGGGGGCATCTGCGGGCCTGTTGTCATCCGCGCCGACTGCCAGCTGCTGCTGTTGCTGGCATACAGCCACGTCGATGCCGCAACCGCCCACCATTGCCCTGGCTCATGGACATGTGGTTGTGGAACTGCTGTAATATGTCCCCACAACGTCTGTCTATGACATCGATGAAATTACGGATAGCATCCGTGATGTCACGCATACTGTCAATCATGGCTCCCTCAGACCCTGTCTGGTGTACCTTTCCATACGTGACTGTGCCTGCATGACAGCCCGAAACATAGCTGAAGTTGACAGACCTCTTTGGGCACGTCTGCCAGAGGCAGTACGCCCATGGATGCTCCCACGAGAACCCATGGGCAACTGTCTGTGTGGTACCATCGCAGGACCCTGCCCATGGCTGCTGTGTGGGGAAGCATGTGCCAGAGATACCACATTACCCTGGTCAATGCCCACTGTATCCTGTCCATCACCTAGGGACAATGGTGACACAGGATGTACTGGCAGGATGACTGTGCGCAATGATGGGGTTGACAGCTGTGTACTGTCAATTGGCTGACCAATGGCGGACCCTGACACACCTTCCTGTGCCATTACACAGATATCATCATTATCAGTACCTGTGGCACCAGATTCAGGTTCCCTGCTGCAGGACACCAGAACAGCACCAGAACCTGTGGGAGGAAGACAGGAAACACAGTTTACAGTGTCCACACAATGTTACCAGTGATGCACTTATGCACACATGCACACATGCACACGTGGACACATGCACACATGCACACCATGCACACATGCACACATGGACACAGGCACACATGCACACATGCACACATGCACACATGCACACTTGCACACATGCACACATGCACACATGCACACATGCACACGTGGGCACATGCACACATGCACACATGCACACGTGGACATGTGCACACATGCACACATGCACACGTGGACACATGCACACATGCACACGTGGACACAGGCACACATGCAAACATGCACATGTGGACACAGGCACACATGCACACATGCACAACCCTCAGTATACACACAGAGCACTATTGAGTTACACTAGTATTACTAGCACTATCAGGACTATTATAGGTATTGTTAAAACACACTCACCAGTATGGATGGCCTGCCTTGCTGTAACACCGGGGGGACCTGCAAAAATGAGGAGATTAATGTCAGTGGGCACAACTGTGCCATTGATACTGCATATGATACAGTGCAGTAGTACACCAGTTGCCTTTCACACGTCAGCTGCTGATATTGCCAATATCACACCTGCACAATTACATACTATGTTGACAGCTACATACCACGGACACACCTTACACATGCATAAACTAACAGTGTACAGAACAGTCAAGTGTACATATGGCATATTACCTGCATGCTCCATGTCGTGCTGCTGTGTGGATCCAGCCTCCATCATGATGCAGGTGTATTGCTGTTCCGGGGCTGGAGCCACAACACTTAGGAGTAGCCCCTCCAGTCTGGTGAGGGGGGGATGTGTGGCCACCCCACCTCCTGTGGCAACCTGTTGCCTGTGGATATCCGACGCACGCTGACGGACATTTCTGATTAAATCACTGCAGTGATGTCATACCTGCTCATATGTCCTATTATGCGTGCCAGTGTCATTTACCCTACGGACAAGGTCTTGCCACAGTGCAGCCCTCTCCTGCTGATTCTGGCTGGTGCAGGAAAACAGTATGTCATAATCCCGCACCAGACTATGGTGTATCTCCTCATCTTCTGCTGCAGAGTAGGCGGGATTACGCTGACGCGCCATGTCCCTGGAAGAGAACACAAACACGATATCAGCAGACTATGTCAGCAATATATGGCACACATACTATACATGATACTCAACTGTAGTGATATACTACTACTCCCATATGTAGCATGTGTGTGTCTCTTGGTGGATACACAAGTACATGGCCAGATATCAGTGCTCAGCCAACACCTGTGCAACAATACCTGCCACATTCCATACAACATAGTAGCATGCCCCATCAGTCAGCACACTGCGACAGGTCCAATGCACAACCTCACTCTGGGGGTTCATACCAAGGTACTGTATGTGGAACGCCATCCACTAGTGTGATCCGGACACAAGTTACTTGGCCTGGATATACATATCCCACCACCACCACCACCACCAGCACAGTAGACTACTTTGATATGTATGTGATTAGACAGTTATTCACTTGTTAGGACTGAGATGGTATCCATGCAGCCCACTGGGCCAGTGGAAGCCACAACCCACACTGCTGACCCCTTTGCGAATGCTTCCCACGGACATCCCAAAGATTGCATGGAACATGCACACACATTTCTAACCCAGACCCTATGCACAAAGGTTAGGCATCCTGTCCGGTGGACCCCAGCCAAAGGCAGATTGTATAATGATAGAAGGAGGCTACTGCAGGACAGAGCAGATTCACATTAAGGGAAGGCATCTGTGGTCAGCACTGGTAATAAGCTACGGTCTCTCATAACAACATCCATGGCCTACTCTGGGAGGGAGATGGCACGAACACTATAGATAACCACAAGGCCTTCTTCAGTTATGTTACACATATGGACCAAACACCTCAGATATGCTCTGAGTTAATACACACCTACTTAACATTCACCGAACACACAGATATTGGCAACATTCTTGCAGACAGGTTCGGTGCACGTATCCTCCCTCCTTCTCCCCCACACTTAGAAATACTTATCACAGCTGAATGTAACCTCCCTATCATCTCACATGTCCAGGTGAGGGCCGCCCTCAGCAAAGCAGAACGCACAGCATCAATGTGACCTGATGGTATCCCTGGATGTGTGCTACGTGAACTCCATGAGGACATACAACCACATATAAGACTGATATTTAACCTTGGCCGTACTACAGGATATGTACCTGAACACTGGCATACAGCAACAGTGGTCCCACTCCACTAAGGAGGCACCTCTACTGACCCTGGGAACTACCGCACCATAAGCTTAACCAGCCTGGTCTGCAAAGCTATGGAATGATTCAGTATGGGACGCATATACAGCGATACTGGGTACCTGCAGGCACTTGTTCCTGGCCAGTTTGCCTTTGTGATGGGCTGATCCTGCCTTTTGAACCTGGCTGACCTTTCAAAACAGTCACTACAGCCATTGATGAGGGCAACGCAATCCATACAGCCTACCTGGACTTGCCTAAGGCTTTCAACACAGTACCCACAGAGGCATCATAGACAAGCTCATTAGCTTACATGTTACTACATATGTCACATGATGGGTTGCACACTGGTTGACATACAGAATCCATAATATCGATATTGTAGGAGCCATGTCAGACTCAATGCCAGTCACATGTGGTATCTCACAGGCCTCTGTCCTAGGACCCCTCTTGTTTGGCATTTATTTCTCAGATGTAAAAGCAAACATGTGCGGGTTGTGGATGACAAAGTTCCCAGATGACTGCTAACTAAGCGCCATAGTCATTACACCAGCTGACACACACATCCTACAGACAGGCCTCACTGCAACGGAAAACTGTTGCCAGGATCATGGCCTAACACTGAATGACATGTAATGTATAGTCATCCCCTTTTGGTGGAACTACGTGCACACAACATATCACATGGGCATACCTATAGATACAGACCTATGACACATATGGAGGGTTCACAGTATGCAGACTATTAACCTGTTACTTTACATTACCTGTGTTTGTCGCAGCTGGTTGCGTTACCGCTACTACTGCTTCCTGCTGCTGCTGGCACGGCTTGGTACTGTCACTGCTGACAGCTTCAACTCAGTTTGTGTACCGTGTGTTGTTGTTTGTGTTGTTTTTTCTCTCTCTCTCTCTCTCTCTCTCTCTGTCTCTCTCTCTCTCTCTCTCTCTGTCTGCCTCCAGACAGTGCAATGAACGTATTGCATGTGTGCAGCGTGAGTACAGGATGCTTTTGTAGGTATCTGCATAAGTCCATGTGATGGCCTCTGCACCAATTGTAAGCCAGCATTTGCTAATTGCATGCAGCCAGATGTGTACTGATTGCAGTTCTCACTGTGATTTCAAGACAGTGCTATAAAAGGGTATGTGAGATAGGCGTTGCCGTTTCAGATTGTAAGGGCGGGGACCATGCTGGTATGCTGTGGACACTGTTCTGTGAGTGTAAAGGTTAGTATCTCTCTCATGATTCAGGCTGTGTTGTAGATTCACATTTCTCCATTCCTCTCTCCTGTTTCCTGTAGTAAGTGTGTATGCACACTGACACCTACAACTATATACACACACACACACACATATATATATATATATATATATATATATATATATATATATATATATATATACATACATTTATATTTGTACATTAACTGACATTATTACCTACTAGCTACCAACTAGCATGGCTGTTTCTGTTCACACACTACTATTATGGAAATCCACTAGTTCTGACAGTAAGTATGAATGACATGCTTTGTGTACTACACATCCTATATTCCCTTTACATTCATTCCTACTATTACATGATATATTTATTTTAGCACAATGTTCTTGTATAAGACTCATGGCTTAGTGGTAGGTCATGCAGACTACTGTTTCCAAGGTCCTGGGTTCAGGACTGACAGTGGGATTTTATTTTGCTTTTGAACTGACTACAGGACCTGTCAATCAGAGTGACTAAGGCACTTTTAAGCAGTTGTAACTGGGTTAGCGCTGGTTTGCACGGAGCTCCCGCATGCGCACTGGCATTCAGCTCTGCGCACACCCGCTTACAACCACTTAACAGTGCTTACTCTGGCGCACACCCGCGCTATTTTCTTGGAAAGAAATGAAAATGGGGAGACAGGAAAGTGGTGAAAAAGGGGTCACAAAGAGGGTAAAACAGTAGGGAAACAAGCTTGGGTTTTGCAGGAGGGATGTAGGTAAGGCCCATAGCTGCCCATTTCTTCATCAGCAACAGCTGTGCATATGTATGTAATTTGGTGTGACATTTGAAACCTTCCACCCCTGAGAGAGGTGCCAGGACAACAATAATACTTGTTGTACAGCCATTTGTAATTGATAGTTTCCATGTCCAGCAGACATGTGTGCGGAATGGGCAGCTATGTATGGGGCGTAATTTTTTGTGGGTACAGAGTGCCCTTTTTTTTTTTTCAGACGAGAGTGGTATGTCAGGTGAAGGAAGTCGGTATAGCTGGGGAGGTAGGTTGGGTAGGTCAACAGACAAGACAAACAAGACGCATACAGGGGCGGTGTATGACATGTGTGGTGGGGTTAAACAATTGATGGGGACGGATGTTTGGAAATCCAGAGCCCATGAGCCCACAGATGGCAACAGTGGAACTGATATCCCCACCCATGGGCAGTTGCCACTGTTCCTTCACTGCCCAGGACGGGGCTGTGCTGAGGGCTGTGTAGGCTGGGCAACAGGCATGCCCGTAAGTTGTGCCACCTGTGCCTCAAGCTGGTGTAGGGGCCCAAGTACAGAGTCCCGGATCTCCCTACGCACCACAGTCCGGATGCTACGGAGGGTGAGTGGTGGTTCTCCTCCGGCCACACTTGCAGAGGGGGGACGGGCCCCATCCCCTGCAGCGCTTCCACCTGCAGGTGGCACAGGGCCACCGGAGGAGGGTCCAGACTGGGCACTAGTGCCAGGTGCACTCGCCAGCTGAGGTGGGAGAGGTGGGTCCGCTGGCACCCGCTTTCCCTGTCGTCCTATGTTTTGCATTATGTCATGACAGTTTGGGTTAGTAACATACAATACCATTCGCAATTAGTTGTAACAGCATGCATTAGTATTCCCATTAAGCAAACACCCAGATATTCACACCATTGAACAGCGAGCATAACACATGCATAATTTGAACAGCAATACACAGTCCAACAACATGCAGGGTTGATTGATGGCAACAGGCCATCAGGTTTGGATGTATGAACAGGGCAGATGCATCAATGGACATGCAAATATTTATGACCCAACAGGACAAATGTCCAGGGGTGTTAATTGTGATTGCAGATACCATTTTCACGTGGAATGGGTTATATGTGGTTATAGGGTGGGGTGAAGAAAATAATATTAACACCTTCGAATACCAATACATATGCTGTACATTTCTAATAGCTGCAGATATATACACACTACTGTTCTAACTACAGTTTTCTATATGATAACTACTTCAATTTGGTGATAGGACTGTTACTGCTACATCAATATACATTTTATTGTTCTTCATATACGTTCATATCTGGCTTTGTTCAGCTACATCATCCTGCTACATTTGCTTTATATAGCTATAGACAACTGTGGATGTTTGGTATTTCAGACAATCATACTATCTGCATATTGTAGACTGAGAGCAATATATCCAGATTTTGGGATACACATTCCAGCTGCAGCAACACTTTGAACACATTTCGCTGTTTGGTTCTGCTTGTCACATTCATTTCATTCTGTACTGACTGCAGTATACTTTATTCAGGGGTTATTACTACTTTATTGGTGGATTCATAACTCTTTCTCACACTCTCTCACTTGTTTTCATTTTACTATTCAGGATGGTACTTACTTCTAGGTTTCATTGACATGTTTTATCTGTAGTTATTACAATCCTTTCCAGCAGTCTCACTTCTGTCATGTTTCAGTATTTCAACAGGGGTATATTTCACACATGTGATTTGCTCATCTTCTGCAGATGTATTTTTCAGCCTGCTGCAGGTTGTGTACTATTATATTACAGGTGGGGCATCTTTATTTCAGACTTTATTTCAGACATTTTCATTTTTCTGTTTGGATTACAGACTGCAACACACTTTTGTAATCAAGCAATACTTGCAAACACTCTTACACTGTTACTTGCACATTTTATTACTTAGTGACTACACTGCACTCTTTTGCTAACTGTCATACTTTTATATTTCTTTACAGTTACTGGGAGAGGATTACTGACCTGCCTGGTGGTGCAACTGCACCAGCCTATCGCCATAGGCTCTGCAGTTCGCAGAACAGACACCTGCAGCTGTAATATAAATGAAGTAATATTGGAATACACATCTCCATAATATCAGCTAGTTTAATTTCTTACATACATAATTAAATGTAACTTACTCAGTAGTGGGACGTTGGGCATTTGCCGGGCCTCCTGGATCCAAAGGTTCAATTGGTCCTGCTTGCGTCTCTTCAGGTCCCATTGGTGGTGACAGACCTGCTCACCAGTCCTTGGAATCCCTGTGGCACTGGTAAGATCATGAGCCAACCGGTCCCACGCCTCATCCCTATATGCTCCCCACAGGACCTGGCCCTGCATGAGTTGGGCCTCATGATTGTGGACTAGGAGCCAGACCATGTATCTGGACTCCTCAATGCCCCACCTCTGTGCTCGAAAGCAACTACCCTCACCTACTCCTGACATTCTGGCTGCAAGTTAGTTCTACAATCGTTTATGCTGTGTATTCCCGCCTATGGGGCTTATATATGCCATTTTTCCTGCACATATCTGTGATTGGCCATTTTGGAATTGTATCAACTTCACAAAACCTGCTTTGTCATGCTCCACTTTGTATTCATTCCTATATATTTGCTATTACTGCATTTCTAGGTACTGCTGTCATGGCTTAGTGGTTCAGTACCTTGACTATGGTGCATAGTATCCTGGGTTTGAACCTGGCCACTGCTTTTTATTTTTTATGACTGTCTAGACAGGCTAGGGGGTGTGTCTGTGTAAAGGCAGTTTTGATACAGCTTGCTCAACGTTGCCTGTCGGTTAGCTTGTTGGCGCGGTGCGCAGTTCCGCGCAAACGGGGTACACTGGTTTACGCTTTATTTGGCTGTTAGCACGCATATTATGCTCAGCCCAGCTAGGGGCACACAGTTTCAGCATGTTAAACCACTGCTCACCTACGGGCACTCATTTTACACCTGTTAAACCACTGCTCACCTACGGACAGATGCACTCACCTTGTTAAACTGTAGCTCAGCTATAGGCACATCTCACATTTTTTATTGTTTTGTTATCTCACATTTCTTCAATATAAATACACTATTTCATTACATTTTACATAAAATATGATTTTATATGTGTATATATTTGTCAGGGACTTGTTTCGTGCTTATTTTACTAAAATAAAAATTGATGTTGTGGGGGCTCGAACCATGGATGCCTGCTCTTCAGCCGACGTCTCTATCGCTATGCTATTGCTTCTTGGCTTACTTTGCATATTTAGTTCTTATATGCTTTTCCACTGACTGCTAACTGTGGCTAAGCTACGGGCACGCCCGCGCAAACGAGCGCACTCACAGGCAAACATCTTTACGATTTTAAAAAAAAAAATAACATGTTCATTTATATATTTTATGTTCATAGTCTGTGGGGGCATGTGTTGTGTTGTGTTTATTCACATTTCCATGGCCTCTGTCGTGGGTGTTTACTTTGGGCACTTTTACTCTTCTGGGGGCGTGTCCGCTTGCAGGGCTCGGCCTACGGACATGCCCCCTACTGTCTTCCACGGACCGTGTTAGCCTTAGGTGTGATTCAGCATGCCCTCATGCATATGCATGACATGCTGACATCACACCGTTTAACTGCAGCCTCCGTGTAAGCCATGTATCTCATACACGGAGGCTTCGTGAATCCTGCCCACAATCTTATCAGCAGAAATAGTTGATCCTGACAAAACTGTGGCAGAAGGGAAAAATATTAAAAATTGGAAACAGAAGGGTGTTTGTGGGAAATGATTATTCACTGTACACCAGGCAGAAGAGAAACAAATTTATCCCAACACTCCAAGAATGTTAAGAGGCAGGTATGGTATCTTTGGAATACTTTTCCTGGAGGATCAAACACATCTTTGATGCGGAACAGGCTAAGGAAGAAATAAAAACACTTATCTAACAAAAAGTATGCCAGCAAGCAGAACAGGACTTTGATTCTCATTCTTTTGATAATAATACTCATAGAGATACTTTTGCCAATGAGAACTTTTCTTTCAAAGTGAAATGTCCGAGAGACAGAAAAAAAAGCATAGGAGTTGTCTAGTAGAATCAGGAGTACCTTAGACTTGAACCAAAGTCTGGTGTTGGAAGGTAAGATAATCAGAAAGAAGACCAGCAAACTAAAATTAGTTAATAAATGGAAGACTATAAAGCATCAATCACAAATGTGAAATAGGGCTTTGCAAAAGTGGTTGAGAAAAGACTGGGCTTTTGTTAACTCCATTAAACTTATAAGTGGACTGTAAAATATTTACCCTTTCAGTAGAGAAGGCATTTCTTTCGAGTTTGAGCTATACGCTGAACTACAACTGTCCTGCTCTTGAGCGGAAGCTATATTCTGCTGGTTGGTGGTTCTTGGTGTGCTATAAACTCTTTCCTGGCTGTTTGTTAAGGACACACATGAATAAACTTTAATTCTGTTATTTAATCTAGTTGTAAAGCAATGAAAGTATGTTATATCTAATAGGGGACAGGTCTACCTATTTTAGCCTGTGTGCTGAACCATAACCGGACACTATATTCTGCTGTTTGGTGGCGCTTGGTGTGCTGCAAACTCTTCCCTTACTGTCATTTTATGGATACAAGTAAAGAACATTTGATTCTGTCATTTTACTTAGTTTTACAGCACTGAAAGTGAATGCTATTTAATAGGGGGCTTCCTATTTGGGGCTGTGTGCCAAGGATATAGCTAGGCATACTCAATGTACTCAAATGAGTACATTTTTGTGAGCAGCTCTCATAAACTTTATGACTTAAAGAACACAGAATATTTACAACAGTCTATACAACTGTCTACTGTATAAACTTATACAAAACATTCTTATCTGAGAGAAGTGCACCTCTAAAAGTGGCAACAGTTGAAAATAATGTGTCCTTTTCTGAAATGTATAAGGGCAGCATTTTGAGGGTTGAGTAATTGTTTTTAAATGATAGGTGGGTGATCATGGCAATAGCTGGAAGTTTGAGTACAAAATATAAATTGCTGGCAAAACCACTCTCTGCTGAATTATAACTGCTCCTGTATGATCGGACACTATATTAATCTGTTTGGTGGTGCTTGATAATATGTAAACTTTTCCCTGAATGAAATCTTAAGGACACATGTGAAGAAACTTTGATTTTGTTGTTTTATTTAGTTATATAGCACTTACAGTAATTGTTCTTTAATGGGAGAGGGGTTATACTCGTAATTGGGGATGTTTGCTGAACTATAATAGTTCTGCTCTTCTGTATTCTGCTATCTGGTGATGCTTGATTATTGTTGTATTTAAGTAGTTAAAGGTTAATAAATTAATTATTTGGTAGATTAAAGTATAAGAATTTAATTAAGAGTTTGCAAGTGATTATTATGGATTATTTAAATTCATATATTCATATGTTAATATCTGCTATGACTTCGTGGGTAGAACAGATGCTAGCTATCTACTGAATGTACTATGTTCTTCATCTGTAACTATGTTTGTAATATTTTAATTGCTAGGATTCTTCATCTGTAACTATGTCTGTAATATTTTAATTTGTGGAGCTTTTCTCTCCTGATCTCCGCTGAAAATGGACCTGCATCCAGTCGGACATTCTCGGTCAACAAATGTAAATAAATAAATAAAAATATGTTCTGGAAGACTTGATTAATCAGAACTATTTGGATAAATGTATAGCTTGCTGGGTATTGCTAATAAATTCTGATTTAGAACAAAAGTGTATTAATTGTAAATGTTTGGAAGACTTAAGTTTAATTTGAAATAGTAAATTGATTCTCAAATTGAATGCATGTATAATAATAGAGTAGGATTGAGGTCTGTTTCTGAATTTGTTAAAAACTGGTAGCCCAAACATTCAGATATGAAAAATAATGATACTGAGAATGTAAGGATGGAAATAAAGGTGGCAAGGTGGATCAGTCAGAAGTTAAATAAGAATCAAGGTCAAAAGTGAGCTGGAAAAAGTTTAGTTTTTAAGTCATTTAAAACTCTAGTTAAGAGGAAAAAGAAAGGTGGCAATTCTAATGAAGTAACAAAGAAAGTTAGTAAATCTTCCACATTGACAAATTTAGTAGAATAAATTTAATTTAGCTCATCAAGTGTTATTTCAAATGAGACAGATTTATCTGTTAATAGGGAACAATGTGAACAAACTAGGAAAGAAGATCTGGTCAAGTCTAAAGTTTTTGTGGATAACTCTACAGTTATATTCTCTCTTTCAGGGAACCACATGAGTGGCTTGGAATAAAGAGAGTAGAGAGTTCTTGTACTAACAAATCGGATTGTTCTAATGTTTCAAAACATACAAATAACTATGTGGTGGAAAATTATGATAGTACACTTTCAGTTGCTGGGGAAATTTTTGCTGAGTCTTTTGTTATACTAGCACTGGATCAAGGAGAAGAAAATCATTTGTGTTTCTTTTAAGTTAATTGGTACTGGGGTGTTCTGGAGTGTATTCCTCAAACCCAGAAGGAATGACACCACAGGAGCAATAATACGTCCTTTATTAAGACCACAGCTCGCCAACAAAAATTGTAGCAGTATACAGAATATAAAAACTAGTAGTAGAATTAAGCGCTTTCATCCACCATCGTGTGGACTTCTTCAGAATCAATTAATCAATTAATACAGCACAATATATACCCATTTTGGTGCCAATTCAAATTAAATATTTAAAAAGACAAGTATCATACATTTAAACTAATACTTATACATCATATCAAAGTAAAACACATCTTCACAACAATATATTTTGTGTAATAAACTGCTAAAAGCCTTAATTAAAAACAACGTTCTATAGTTCATACTATTTACATATTATGCTTAGCATCTGCAATAAGAAATCTATTATTACACTTCATTATAAGTACTTTTCATTTCATATTATTTACATATGCTTTTCCCTGTGCCTAGGGTCCGATAAATGGGATCCATTAACTAAAAATAAGTATGTATTAATAAAATCTCTATAGACAAATAAAGCGATATGATTCTAAACGCTTCCAAGAGCATTTAATTCTACTACTAGTTTTTATATTCTGTATACTGCTACAATTTTTTGTTGGCGAACTGTGGTCTTAATAAAGGATGTATTATTGCTCCTGCGGTGTCATTCCTTCTGGGTTATATTGCAGATGCTAAGCATAAAATGTAAATAGTATGAACTATAGAACGTTGTTTTTAATTAAGGTCTTTAACAGTTTATTACACAAAATATATTGTTGTGAAGATGTGTTTTACTTTGATATGATGTATTCTAAGTATTAGTTTAAATGTATGATACTTGTCTTTTTAAATATTTAATTTGAATTGGCACCAAAATGGGTATATATTGTGCAGTATTAATTGATTCTGAAGAAGTCCACATGATGGTGGATGAAAGCGTTTAATTCTACTACTATTTTTTATATTCTGTATACTGCTACAATTTTTGTTGGCGAGTTGTGGTCTTAATAAAGGACGTATTATTGCTCCTGCGGTGTCATTCCTTCTGGGTTTGAGGAATACTTTGTTGCTTTTGGCCTTTCTTTGGATTTTTATGTGTTCTGGAGTGTGTTTTTTATGGGTTTTCATTAAAATAAAAAGTCTTGTATAATGTGACATATGTTGAAATGGAGATGAGAAGAAACAAATGTATAAAGGATCAACCTGCCAAACATTAGTAGGTGCATGTAACACAAAAGCTGGACATGGAATTAAAAAAAAATGACAAATATAACAGGTGGGTATAACAACTTCTTAAACAATCTCTTTATTAATATTCCTTAAATAACATTTCCATTGAGCGGGTATAAAAACTTCTTATCATAATGGCTATACTATCCATATTATTTTGGAATGTGAATGACTTTACATGTATAAACAAAAATGCAATAGTAAAGAACTATATTAAGAACTGTAGAATGACAATAGCAAAGCTACAGGAGACACATTTGGAAAGAAGTAAGCATGTGAATTTGATAAAGAAAGGATTTCAGGATGGATACACATCAAAATATCACAGACAAAGGAAAAGGGCGGTATTTATACTAATTACTAGAAAAGCTTTAATAGTGATAAAAGAGGAAGAAAAGATAATAATGATAGATTTGTGGTTAAAAGGAGCTACTGGTAGGGAAGAGGATTACACTGGAATGTATTTATATTCCATCTAAAACTGCTATTATGGAGCTTACAAAAAATTGGGGGAAAAATAATCAGCTTTCAGCAGAGAATACTATCTATAGGTGGGAATTGGAATTTGATTTGCAACAGTGACAATATGATGTGCTGGGGGGACCAAGAAGGGAAAATATAACAAAAGAAGGTAGACATCTTAAAAAAATTATGAAAATATTTGGTATGGAAGACATGGATTCAGAGGTAGAAATTCAGAGGGAATTTACATATTATTCCCCAAGGTACAGTAACTTGACTAGATTAGACAGAAATTATATTTCATAGGAACATGTGCATTGTATTGACAGCTTCAACAAACATGCATCCAATAACTATTTAAGATCATGTGCAATAGCAAATAAGATAAAAATGCAAGTTAATGAAGTAAATAAGTCACTGGTGCTTCCCCACCTACCAATTTAAAAGAAAGGCATTTAAGGAATGGGTAGTAGAAATTATTTATTAATGAAGATAGACATTTCTTCAGAAGGGATAGCTAGTGAGTGGGATAAAATGAAAGTGTAATTTAAAAATACAGTAAAAATAAAAGAAAAATACATATGGTTAAGAACTAACAAGAATTATTTACAGGAGCTGACAAAAGTTAAAGTATTGCAGAATAAAGGGAATCTCACAGAATAAGAAGGACAGCAACTGCAGAGTGCTAAACAGAAAATAAGGGAGTATTTGGATAATATGCATCACTTTAGAAGGATAGCTGTTTAATAACTCCAGAGCACAAAAACGTTTAACACAAGTTAGTCAACAGAAAGTAGAAAAGGTTGTCACCAAACTTAGAGAGCCTATGACAAGAAAAATAACCAGAGATCCTATAGAGGAATTCAAGATATTTTAGAAATGTTATGCAATTTTACATTGAATAGATAAATGTGGAAACCAAGAAAGAGCACAAATGGAAATATTTATGTAAGACTTAATTATGCCGAGGTCAGAAGAAAAAATAGCAGCTACCACCACTTGGGAAGAGACAGTTTAATCATTCAACACGATAAAAACAAACATAAAATAAAGTAAAACTGCAGAGATGAGTGCATTCGGCCTGTGCCCTTCATCAGATAAAATGCTCATATGTAAAACATTCTTTTATAGGGAGTGACAACCAATCAGGACTCAGTACTGAACCCGCCTTTTTTCAAAGCAGGTTTTAATGGAATGACATCATTGAGACCTGGATACCTGTGTGCTGTAAGTTCCACTATCCATTTAGCCTCTTCATACTCAGTGTCATTCACCAGAATGAACACAATGCCCTATATAGACATATATTAAATCATGAGGGACATTATTTTAAAAGTTTCAGGTGATCTGGAATATAGTGAAAGGCATCAGAGGTGGGGATGTGATGATTAACTAATAGTTAAGATAGGAGGAGATTAGATAAAAATGGTGATGTATAATCAAACTTCAAGAAAATCTCTGGGAACAGATGGTATTCTTATGGAAGTTAGGAAATCAGCAGGGAAGAAAGTGATAAAGATCTGGAAGATTTTGTTGATGGGTAGTAGATTGTTGATTGGTAGTAGATTTTTATGGTGCCGAGGTGCCAGCTCGATGCCCAACCTTCAATGAAGGCTTGCCCATTCACGCATGTCTTTCGAATGCCACTCGACCGCAGGGAGGACATGCAGACTCCACACAATAGGCACTCCAGACGAGAATCGAACAGGAGAACCTCTTGCAGTAGCATTGTCGCCTCACAGCAAGAGGTTCTCCCATTCGATTCTCGGATGGAGCGCCTTCTGTGTGGAGTCTGCATGTCCTCCCCGTGGTTGAGTGGAGTTCGAAAGACATGCGTCAATGGGCATGCCTTCATTGAAGGTTGGGCATTGAGCTGGCACCTTGGCACCATAAAAATCCACTGCCAATCATTAGAGGACTGGAGTTCCACTGTGGCAACCCCTAACTGGGAAAAGCTGAACGAAGAACAACAACTATTTGAAAAGGAGGGGAAGCACAAGCAATTCAAATTGTAGTGCATAATTAAACTTACTATTATAGGTTCATAGGTAAGTACTAGGCTAGCTGCCCTTGTGATCCATTTTAAACTTAGACAGTTTCCATTTTTGAGCTTGAAATAACCTATCCCTTTGGTTATAGACTGGCCTTGCCCATCTTGTGGTTGATAATTATATATTACTCCTAACGAGAATAACGGGATTATATATGAGATAAAGCATTTGAGAGATGCCTCTGTCCAGTGGTAGAGGGCAGTCCTGGTGCAAATTTTCTGTTTTCCATCCATAGACCTAAGTTGCACTTGAAAATGGACAGTAATGAACTTTGTTTTATGTGGATGGGGAGTCAGCGGTATCCTCTGCGAGATATCCCTTTCCCTCCAAACCATTCTGTTGATTTTGCAGAAGAGGTTTAGATCCATATATTGAGTATTTCTGATGCCATTTGACTTGCAGATGTGCATTATATCTATTAGTAATCGGGTCCGAGAATGGCTTGTATGCCAGACATAAGTCACCTGTTAGCAGTATGATGCCAAGTATAGTGACAGGGCTTATAGTTGCTCCATGTAAGAAATGTTATTTAGGCCTTGTACACTTTTTGTAAGGTATCTCTGTAGGCATTTCAATTGTTGCATATGCCTGGACAGATACATGTCAAAAGGAGTATTCTATTCAATGAATGGCCTAATGAGGGTGGAGTAAAGGGGGACAATGACATTGATAGATCTAGACACGTTCCCTTTGTTTGTAAGTTGTGCAATATAGAAGGGCTTTCTTACAACAATATACACATTTTGCTCAAACGTTAGGTCACTGTTCACATAAGTTCTCAAATTCTGAGCAACTGGGTCAACATTTTTTTGGCATTTAGTTTCAGTCCATGATTTTGTCACCAGTTATTTATTTGAGACAGACCTTTCTGCAGGATGGATAAGTCATTTGGGGGTTCAATGACTGCTTCTAGCTTGCAGTCATCTGCAAACTTAGCCATAACCCTTTGGAATTGGCTTTTACCTCAGAAAAGTAGATGCCAAACAGGGGATGGCCCAGCACAGAACCATGGGGAACTCCACTGGAATCTGGTTACTTTGTGGTGGTAACTTCCCCTATTTTGATTATCTGCATCTTACGTGTGAGCTATTTGGCAATTCAGCAGGTAACATAGGGGGCTATTCCCAGTTTATTTAGCTTTTTTTACTATGCCTAAGTGGGGAATTGTGTCAAAAGCTTTGGCCAGGTCGAGGTACAATGTGTGTACCATTTTGCCTTCATCTATTGCTTTGATGAACTTTCATAAAAATCCACCTGGTTGAGTAAACACGACTTGCTCTTGACGAATCCAAACTGAGATGGGTCCAGTGTTTGAAGGTTTCCTAAGTCCTTATTGATTAATTCCATGATAAGGCTTCCCATGGCTTTGCATATGAAGCTGGCCAGACATAGGAGTCTGTAATTGCTTGGGTCTGAAGAAGATTATATCAGGGAATGCAAATGCTTCTATTGCTCTGTTCTTAAAATCCCAGCTTAATGTGTCAAATGTTTTCTCTTCCTCAAAATCTACCAACAGCAGCTGTATTTTCTTTCATTTTACTTCCCTCTGAATCATCGTTGCTCTATTAATATTAAGATTCCCTCCTTCAACAAAATCACATTGATCGACATCAATTTTGGCAACACATTTGCCATTATTTTAACTAATATAGCCATACACACTTTATAAGCATGGCTGAAAATTAAAATGGGTCTTTACCCTTTTTAGATAATACAGCCACCACAGCATTCTTCCAAGATGCCTGTGCTTTCCCTCCTTTTAAAATAGTTGTTGTTCTTCGTTCAGCTTTTAGAGGTCGCCACAGCGGAACTCCAGTCCTCTAATGATTGGCAGTAGATTTTTACGGTGCCGAGGTGCCAGCTCGATGCCCAACCTTCAATGAAGGCATGCCATTGACGCATGTCTTTCGAACTCCACTCGACCGCGGGTAGGATATGCAGACTCCACACAGAAGGCACTCCAGCCGAGAATCGAATGGGAGAACCTCTTACTGTGAGGTGACAATGCTACTGCAAGAGATTCTCCTGTTCGATTCTCATCTGGAGTGCCTATTGTGTGGAGTCTGCATGTCCTCCCCGCAGTCAAGTGGCATTCGAAAGAGAAGGAAATCAATTTGGTGGACCTCTGCAATAAACAGGCTATACAATAGAAGGAGGAAACTAGTTCAGAAAAAAAGCAAATCCCATGAAGGAAAGACATCTGTGATCAGTATCAGTAAGAAACTAAAATCCCTCATGAAATCATCCAAGGCTAACTTTGAAAGAAAAATAGCCAAGGATTCAAAAGATAACCACAAAGCCTTATTTAGCTATGTTAAGAATCTAAGTGGCAACTCACAGATATGCACTGAACTAGTGCAAAATAGCACAAAATATACTGAACCTACTGATATTGCCAACATCCTGGCAGATAGATTCAGTGCAAACTTCTCCCCCTCTCACCTCCAAAAGGGCCCACAACAATACCGCAAAAGTGTAGTGTCCCAAAACTCATGGATGCACAGGTGAAAACAGCCCTTTCAAAAGCCAAAAATACAGCGTCAGTGGGACCAGATGGTGTCACAGGCTGCACCTTGCATGAACTACAGAACGAACTAACCCCCCCCACCTAAACACGCTGTTCAACCTCAGCCTCTCCACAGGCTACATGCCCATAGAATGGCACACAGCAATGGTTATTCCTATCCACAAAGGAGGGGCCACAACTGACCCTGGTAACTATCGCCCCATAAGCCTGACTAGCCTGGTCTGCAAGGCTATGGAGGACATCATCATGGAACTCATTAACAAAGACATTGGGAACCTCCAAACACTTGACCCGACCCAGTTCGGCTTTGTTAAGTGCAGATCATGCCTACTAAACCTGGTTGACTTCTTTGAGACAGTCACCAAGGCCATAGATGAGGGAAAGGTAGTTCACACAGCCTACCTTGACCTCGCCAATGCTTTTGACACCATTCCCCACTCAGGTATTACAGAAAAACTCACCAGCCTGAACATAAACCCCTAAGTCACGAGATGGGTTGCCAACTGGCTTACAGACAGAACTTACACGGTAAGAATAGTGGGCTCCAGGTCTGACTCTAAACCAGTAACAAGTGGTGTCCCACAAGGCTCAGTCCTGGGAACCCTACTGTTCGGCATATACTTCCCAGAAGTACAGGCAAACACAGGAGGACTATGGCTAACCAAGTTCGCCGATGACTGCAAACTGGGAGCCATAATTGACTCTCCGGCTGACACAGACATCCTCCAAAAGGGCCTTACTGAGACGGACACCTGGTGTCAAAGTCATGGCCTCAAGCTAAATGCCAAAAAATGCAAAGTCATCCCGTTTGGGAAAAACAAAACCCCTACGAATTATCACATAGGTGGAAGCCCCCTTAATACAGAAGAGGTAATAAGAGATCTGGAGACTCAGGTAGATAGTAATCTCTCCTTTGACAATCATATTGCCAAAGTAGTTAGGAAGTCCTTCTGTGTGGCCCATCTAATTACTAAAGGGTTCACATCTAGAAATAAAGAGGTTATAGTGCCCCTCTACTTGTCACTCATTAGACTCATCATAGAGTACAATGCCCCATTTGGGATGTACCCCACAAGACACTTCCAACAGCTGGAAAGACCAAAAAAGTACCTCATCAAGAGGATTACTGTCCTCAAACATATGTCTTATGCAGCCCGACTGAAAAAACTCTGGCTGTACTCAGTGGCATATCGCTTACTCAGAGGTGATCTCTGTCTGACTTAGAAAGCCATGTCCAACTCAGAATTGATGGACATGCTCCACCTAAAGAAATTCAAGTCACTGCGAGCCAAGCACTTTAGTGAGCTAAACCTCGCCACAATAATAAATAGAACATGCTGGTGGGATAGATTCCTGCCACAGAGACTCCCCATGCTTTGGAACAAAATTCCAAATTACATCAGGCAGAGCCCCTCACTAACACTCTTCAAGAGAAACCTTGACGAGTGGATGGGTAACAGAAAATACACCCCTGGGATCACTTCATTGGCTCTGCTTGACAGAGGATCAGTTAATTAATCAATGGGGTGGCGAAAGCCGACACACTCTGCCTAGGCTTATAAATGCCCTTGGGCAGATAGCCTAGTACCTACCTATGAACCTAAGTGCAAATAATGAATATTGCTGTACACCATGTGGAAAATATGCATAAAAGTATATGAATGGAAACTAAGACAGAATGGAAAGTTCAGAAATTTGCAGAACAAGGAAGAATTTGAAAAAATAAATTACTATTAGTGAATTGAAAAAAGTACCTAGGAAAGTAAATACTGATTCAGTATCAGGCCGAGATGTTTTAGGGCATGGAATGTGCAAGAAATTAATGGATTGGCAGCGTATTTTATAAATGCACTGAATGAATGGTTGAAGGAAGGGTTTGGTTATAAAGAGTTATTTAGTGGGATGTTAACATTTACATGAAAGAAAAATGAGAAGAATAAAATAAAAAAAAAATGCAGACCCATCAGACTAAATAGCACCGATTATAACATATTTATGGGAATAATACAGAGGACACTGGAGGAAGGAAGAGGGATATTATGAAAGAAAGTATATATGGTATAAAAGGAAAGGGATGTCAAGAATTGTTATTGGTTATAAGGGAAATTGAGGATGATATTCTAAGTAAAAGGGAGGATATGAAACTTATGGTAGGTAATATAAGCAAGGCATTTGATATGGCAGAACATGATGTTTTGTGGAAGGTTATGGAGATGTATGCAATAGGTAATAGAATTAAGAGGGTGTATATGCCAGCATATTAGAATAATAGAGTGAGAATGTTAGTGAATGGGTGGCTGAATAAATTAGAAATATGCATGAAGTGGTATAAGTCAAGGATGTTCCATGAGTGGAATATTCCTTGCACTGGGGATGAATGTGATAGTAACAGAAGTATAAAATGAAAGACACTAGATGTGTGATTTAAAAGCAGGGGGGGTTTT